>NC_058130.1:763127066-763140902 GCF_016433145.1 Gracilinanus agilis
ATGCTTGTGGGGGAAGCAAAAGGATCTGTAAGTTGAGAGAGAGAGAGACAGGGAGGAGGAGAGAGACAGAGACAGAGTGACAGAGACAGAGAGAAAGGGAGGGAGGAAGAGAGAGACAGAGACAGAGAGAAAGGGAGGGAGGAAGAGAGATAGAGAGGGAGGGAGAGAGAGAGAGAGAGACAGAAACAGAGATAGGGACAGAGAGAGAGAGACAAAGACAGGGACAGATAGACAGAGACAGACAGAGAGGAAGAGAGGGAAAGAGACAGAGATAGGTGGGGCAGGGAGACAGAGAGGGAGAGAGGGAAAAAGAGGGGGAGAGACAGGGAAAGAGAAGGAGGGAGGGAGAGACAGAGACAGAGAGGGGGAGATAGAGAGAGAGGGATAAAGAAAGAGAGAGGGAGAGAGAGAGAGAGAGAGAGAGAGAGAAAGAGAGAGAGAGAGAGAGAGAGAGAGAGAGAGAGAGAGAGAGAGAGAGAGAGAAATGAGGAAGGTACAGTTAGAAAAAAAAAGATGCAGAGGCCTTAATAGATGTTAAGCTCAATTATGATGGTCAAGAAGACCAATGTGATTTGGGTTACATTAAGTGATAATCCCACTGTCCTCTGCTCTGTCTGACCACATATGGAATGTTGTAGTCAGTTCTGGGTGCCAAAGTTTAAGAAGAAGAGTCATAAAACATTGAGATCAAATGGGATGATATTTGTAAAGCACTTAGCACTAGTGCTTGGCGAATAGTAGGTGCTTAATAAATGCTTACTTTCCTTTCCCAGAGAATGACCCAAGGAGGTCAGCCAGGATGATGATGCCCCTTGCTTTTGTGTCATATGAAGAAGTGGAGAAAAGGTGGAAGAAAAATGGTGGAAGAAAATGGAGGTGTTTAGTTTGGAGAAGAGAAGATTCAGGGCTGGCCCTTCAAGCGTTTAAAGGGCTGCTCTGTGGAAGAAGGATTAAACTTGTTCTCTTGAATCCCGGAGGGTAGAATCAGAAGCAATGGGTAGAAGTTATGAAAAGGCAAAGTTAGACTTAAGGTGACTAGGTGACCTTGTGGAGAGAAAACTAGATCTGGAGTCAGGAAGACCTGAATTCAAATTCGGCTTCAGACACTTAACAACTGTGTGATCTTGAGCGAATCACTTAATCCTGTTGGCCTCAGTTTCTTTATCTATAAAATGAGCTGGGGAAGGAAATGGCAAGCTACTCCAGTATCTCTGCCAAGAAAATCCCAAAAGGGAGCATGAAGGTTGGTTATAATTGAAACTACTAGTAACAACGACAACAAAATTAAATTTAGGATGAGGGAAAACATCTTAACAATGAGTGCCCTCCAAGAATGCAATGAGTGGCCTTGGGATATAGTGGATTTCCCATCATTGGAGGTTTCCCAGCAAAGCCTGGGTGATGACTTGTTGGGTCATAGATATGGGGGGCATTTTGGCGTATGGCTTGGACAAAGTGACTTGAGAGTTGTGATTTTGTGATTCTGAGATTTAAAGATGGCCTTTGGGAAGCAATGGGGAAAAGGTAGCCCCGGGGGAAAAGAGCTGGCCTTGAGAGTCAGAGAGCACAGTTTCAAATCCTGACTTCTTCTCCTTACATCTTGTATAACTAAGTAAATCATTTAAACTCTCTGGGGCCTCAGTTTCTCCCTCTATAAAATGAGCTTGGCCTAGATTCTATGGTCTTTTCCACCTTGAAATCTCTTATCCTATGACCAATTATAGTCTTAATTTACATTTGATTACTTGGGATCATAGTTTAAGAGCTAGAAGGGACCTCAGAGGCCATTTGGTCCAATCCCCTCATTTTATAGCTCAGGGGACTGAAAGCTAGTGGCCCAAGGTCACACAGGTAATCGATGTCAGATTGTTGTTGTTCATCCTTCATTTTCAAAGAGGACCAATGACATCCTTGACTTGTATATTAATTGGATTTAAGTGAGGCAGTTGCACAAAGTCATCAGCTTCACTCTTTCTTCCAGAATCATCAAAGTCCAGTGGCAAGACAAAAGACAAGACAACCAGGGCAGCTGGGTAGCTCAGTGGATTGAGAGCCAGGCCTAGAGACTGGAGGCCCAGGGTTCAAATCTGGCCTCAGATCCTTCCTTGCTCTGTGACCCTAGACAAATCCCTTAACCCCAATTGCCTAACCTTAGCTTGGGCAAGTCACCTTACCCTGTTGGCCTCAGTTTCCTCATCTGTCAAATGAGCTGGAGAAGGAAATGGCAAACTACCTGTGTGATCCTGGGCATGCCATTTCACCCCATTTGCCTCAATTTCCCCATCTGTCAAATGAGCTGGAGAAGGAAATGGCAAGCTAGCTGTGTGACCCTGGGCATGCCATTTCACCCCATTTGCCTCAATTTCCCCATCTGTCAAATGAACTGGAGAAGGAAATGGCAAACTAGCTGAGCAAGTCACTTCACCCAGTTTGCCTCAATTTCCTCATCTGCCAAATGAGCTAGAGAAGAAAATGGCCAACCACTCCATTATCTTTGTCCAGAAAATCCCAAATGGGGTCCCAAAGAGTCAGACATGATTCAAACAACTCAACAACAAAAGAACTAGAGGAAGGGGTGTGAACGAAGCCCTGCCACCCTTTCCCACTGGTGGAAAAAAAATCATTGCATATCCATGCTCCACTGACAGTAGATTCATGCCATCATCATGTATATAGGAGAGCCCCTCCACTGAGCAGACTGTCCAGGAGTAGACACTATCCCATGATGCTCTTTTGGGTGTTTCATCAACTTTTGGATCCCCGGCAAGTGTTGGCCTGCTAAAGGAAGGACGGGGTACCACTGGGTTCCATACTCTCCCCAACCCCAACTGACTTTGTTGAGGTCATGACAGCCTTGATGGAGGAACTGAGCCCATCCCAGTGGACCCCTAGGCAGAGCCCTTTGGCTGGTGACCATCTTGGGGGCTCTCTGCTGCCCACCACCGAGAGGCTCCTAACCTTTCCCCAGTCCAACTCCGTCAAGATTCAAGCTGGACAGACGCCCTTCTCACCCATCTGCTCCCAACCCACAGCATCGTGTCTCTACCCTAAAGAGTCACTGCCCAAAGACCATGGCTTCTCCGTCTAGTCCAGTCCAGTCATGCTCTTTCCCAACTCCCTGCTTCTCCCTGATGGATTGCAATGCCTGGGGAAGGCGAGTCAGGGCACATTGAGTTAAAAAATACAAGTCCTGGGGGCAGCTGGGTAGCTCAGTAGATGGGGAGCCAGGCCTAGAGACGGGAGGTCCTGGGTTCAAATCTGGCCTCAGACATTTCCCAGCTGCGTGACCCTGGGCAAGTCACTTAAATCCCATTGCCTACCCTTACCACTCTTCTGCCTTGGAACCCAATACACAGCATTGATTCTAAGATAGAAGATAGGGTTTAGGGGGCATCTGGGTAGCTCATTGGATGGAGAGCCAGGCCTAGAGATGGGAAGTCCTGGGTTCAAATCCAGCCTCAGACACTTCCCAGCTGTGTGACCCTGGGCAAGTCACTTGACCCCCATTGCCCACCCTTACCACTCTTCTGCCTTGGAGCCAATCCACAGTATTGATTCCAACGGGGAAGGTGAGGATTTTTATTTTACAAAAAAAACACAAGTCCTGAAAAAACCTGCTGGTGTTGCTCCATGGGAGCTGCGGCTGGGGTGATCTATGGGCAGGGGAGCGGGCGCGTGCGCAGGTGCTCACACACACACACACACAACTGTAATGTCTGCCGTGCACGAGGCAGATCGCATTTCCATGCTAACTAAAGGGTTTCAGTGGGTAAACATGCGCACACACACTCCTGCTGATAAAGCACTTTTCAGTCCCACTGCAGACAGGCTCTAGGAATCCTAGGTAGGAGAGGAGGGGGGAGGGGAGGGCCTCTCAGGCAAGGGCATCGCTAGCCCTTGGGCGTTCCAGCCGACGGGTGGAGGTGGGGGGTCGCTGATGGCTCTTAGAGGTCTCCAGAACTCTCGGCTGTCATCATTTAACCTTCAAAGAGGGTGCCTGGGTCATGGGCCGAGGAGTAGAGAGCGGGGCGCCCCCCAGCCCTAGCCATGCCTCTCCCCCTCCCCCAGCTCGAGCTGGGAGGGGGACCTACAGGAATGGCCATATCGGCTTCCATTCTGGGAGCCATGGAATACATTCTAAGCCATGCAATAAACTATGCTTTGGGGATGTCATTGAGCTCTCCCCATGCCCATGACATCACCGTCACCATGGCAACCGATGTAATTAACATGAGAGAAAGTACAAGGAGAAGGGAAAAGGCAAGAAAAAGGGAAATGCCCCCAAATCTAAGCCAAGTCACATTCAAGTAAATGACAGAATGTGGGGGTGGGCTGGGGGGAAGGGAGGGGGCTGTCGGGGCTATAAAATGTTTACGACGTTTGCTAGAAAAGGCTGTCATCACTTAGCCCTTGGCTGCATGACGGATGAGATCATTGAAAATATGAAGGGCGTTGGCACTGGCGTCCCGGGCCGGGGAGGTCAGGACGGGGTACACCGGGGCAAGGTGCACGCTGGGAGTCTCACCCCAGCGCCAGAAAAGAGATCGGCCTGCTCCATCTAGGCGAACCGTCCCCCCAACGGACTGATGAGAACAAGGGCAGCAGTCATGGGAATAATGATGACAACAAAAGAATCACGGAAAGGTAGCAGCAACTCGTCCCAGGACTGCATACAAGAAGATTAACGATAATCAGCGATGACTTCCCATCGCTACTTTGCTTCGACTACAAAGGGCGGCGCTTTACTCCACCTGCTTCACAGTCCTCTGAACATTCAGCATAAAAGAATAACAGGAGGGCCCCTTGTCCTGGGACCGGTTCTCTCTGAACTCCCTCAAAAAGATGAGGCGATAACCAGACTGATCGCCTGCATTTTATGGCCCTGGATGGTCACAAAACGCTTTCTAGCTCTTCTGGCCTTTGGTCTATACTTGTCTCTGAGCCAAGGGTGGAGGTTCATTTCCCCAGTTTACAGGTGAAACGACTGAGGCTCAAAGTGGAATGACATCAGCTGGCAGAATCCCGGCTGGGTGCAGATCCTATTTCTGCCCTTCAGGAGTTCTTGTTTTGCCACCCATAAACAGAGGCCGATATAAAAGCAACCAAAGGTGACACACACAGAAGAAAGATCAATTATATGGATTGGAGACCTTGAACTGGCTTTTTGTGACTCTCTGGGCCTCAGTTTCCACATCTGAAAAATGAGGGCACCAGACCAGATAATCTCAGTGTTGGCTCTGTTGTTTTCATCCATAAGTCCTGTCTGACTCTTAGTGACCCCATTTGAGCTTTTCTTGGCAAAGATACTGGAATGATTTACAATTTTCTGCTTTAGATTATTTTACAGATGAGGAAACGAAGGCCAACAGGGTTAAGTGACTTGCTCAGGGTCACACAGCTAGTTGGCCGTTTCCCTCTCCAGGTCATTTTACTGATGAGGAAACTGAGGCCAACAGAATTAAGTGACTCGCCCAAGGTCACACAGCTAGTAAGTGTCTGAGACTGGATTTGAATTTAGATCTTCCTGACCTCAGGCCTAGAGTGCTATCTACTATGCCCCCTAGTTACCCTCCCTCTATGTGTATCTATTTACATATTTTTCCCCAATTAAGATGTACATTTCTTGAAGACAAGGGCTGATTTCATTTTCTTGCTTCCACTATAACAAATACAATAAATGCTTGTAAATTGTTTAACTGGTTTATTGATAGGACCCAAGTTTCCTGACTCCAAGTTCAATGGGGACCTGAGAGGAACCAGATCTCTGGTTGAGATGCAAATGGTAGCTCTGTGCTTAGACTGCTGGACCTAGAATCAGGAAGACGGGAGTTCAAATTTAGCCTCAGACATTACCACTTGTGTCCCCTTGGGGAAGTCATTTAATCTGACTCCCTCAGTTTCTTCAACTGACAAATGGGGAAAATAATACCTACCTTGTAGGGCTATCGTAAGGATCAATGACATATGCCTGCCACTTAATAGGCACCATATAAATGCTCATTTCCTTCCCTCCTCAGTCAGGATTACTCACTTTTTGTTCCTTCTAAGAATCTCACAAGATAATATAACAACAGAACAGCATAATCCAACACAACAATGCAATATAACACAACATAGCATAATATAATGTAATAAATATAATATAATAAATACAATATAATATAACATAACACAATACAATATAATATAACATTATATCAGATTACTATTTTATCATTAATATTGCCAGTTCCCTCTCCAGATCATTTTGTAGATATTTATATTTTATATTACATGTATAATAAGCCATCCTTGCAAATATCTTGACAAAAGTATTCCAATACTTCCAGAAAGATCTTCTTTTATGCAGAGATCTGACAGTATTACCTACAAGGTAAGGTTTCAACTTCTTGGCCTGGCATTCAAAGTCCTCCCTAGTT
Organism: Gracilinanus agilis; assembly: GCF_016433145.1. Lineage (NCBI taxonomy): Eukaryota > Metazoa > Chordata > Mammalia > Didelphimorphia > Didelphidae > Gracilinanus > Gracilinanus agilis. Next base: position 763,133,486 of record NC_058130.1, read on the forward strand.
CGATTGTCTCCTATTAGTCCCACAGATGTCCCCCATGGCCCCTTAGCCAGGCACAACTCCCCCCTGCCCTGTGAAGAGGGCTTGATTTTCCCTGGTGTTTTGTTTGTGCTGGAGGAGCTCTCTCTGCTTGGAATGTCTTCCCCCACCTTCTGCCTGGTGAAATCCTACCCCACCTTTGAGGACGAGCTCAAATTCCACTTCCCCTCCAAAGTTTTCCCTGATCTCCAGCCAATAATCAAGCTTTCAGCCCTGGATGTGGCCTTAGAGGACCCGGGTTCAAACACCAGTTGTGATTCTTACTCTCTACGTGACTTTGCTGCAGACATTTCTCCTCTGAGGTTTTCTCATTTGACTCCTAAGATCCCTTTGAGTTCTAAATCTTGAGTTCTAGCATCAAAGGATGCTTTTGATCTGGAACCTTTCCTAAGGTACCTCCCCCCCTTTTCTAGGAATAGATGATCTCTTGGAGGCAACAAAGATCTTATTTTTGTGTTTTCCTAATTGCTGTGTTAGTAATAATAACTAGCATTTATATGGCACCTATGACGTGTCAGGAAAAATACTGAGTGCTTTACAAACATTATCTCATTCTATCAATCAGTCAAACATTTTCATGTGCCTACTATGTGCCAGGCACTGTGCTAAGAGCCTTATAAATATGGCATTTTGTCAGTCAATATACATGTATTAATTATAAAATGCCTACTATGTGCCAGGCACTGTGCTAAGAGCTTTATAAATATGGCATTTTGTTAGTCAATATACATTTATTAATTATAAAATGCCTAATATGTGCTAGGCACTGTGCTAAGAGCTTTATAAATATGGCATTTTGTCAGTCAACATATGTTTATTAATTATTAAATGCCGACTATGTACCAGGCACTGTGCTAAGCACTTTGCAACTGTTATCTCATTTCGTTAGTCAATCAATCAATAAACATTTTAAAGCCTACTATGTGCCAGGCACTGTGCTTAGAGCTTTATAAATATGGCATTTTGTCAGCCAATATACATTTATTAATTATTAAATACCTACTATGTGTCAGGTCTTATGCTAGAGCTTTATAAATAGCTCATTTTATTAATCTATCTATTATTATTAATTATTAACAATATGTAATAGAATATTATAATATAATAATTATTAAATATTAAATATTAAATATCTAACAAATGCTGCTGATGTGCTGGGGACTGTGCCAAGTGTTTTACAAATATTATTTTGTCAGTCAATAAATATCAAGTCTTACCATGTGCCAAGCACTGGGCTAAGAGTTGTTTTTTTTAAAAACTCTGACCTTCCATCTTAGAATCTATACTATTTATTGGTTCCAACACAGAAGAGGGATAAGGGCTAGGCAATGAGGGTTAAGTGACTTGCCCAGGGTCACACAGCTAGGAAGTGCCTGAGTCCAGATTTGAACCCAGGATCTTCTGGCATCAAGCCTGGCTCTCCTAGCTGCTACTTAGCTAGCTGCAGCGCCCTGTCCCCCATCATCACTCTTAATTAAATACTTTCATTCTTATCATGCAAGTGATATTATGCTACCACCAAAACTATTATAAAATGGACGGGTTCTCTTTGATTTTGATTTTTAGAAAAATTCTTCCTCTCTCTCAGAACGGAGGAGAAATGGCAGATATTCTTCAGATGGCCTGATTTTTTTTAATTAAAAAAAAAAAAAAAGAAAGATCAGGCAATGATGTACATTTCTTCTGGGGAAAGCTGAAATTTTCATTCCTTCCCTCTCTGCAAATAACCTGATTGAATGTCAGGTTCACCCCGGGACTGAGCAGGCAGTTCAATGTGGGAGCAGAACTGAACTTGGGGGAAGGTAGAGAATAATCACTGCTACCATTTTTATAGTTCTAGAAGATACAAAATGCTTTCCATACATGATCTTATTTGATCCTCACAAGAACTTCTGGGAAGTTCATGCTATTCCCCATTTTACAGATGTGGAAACTGAGGCTGACAATATTAAATCACTTGCCTAAGATCACACAGTTAGTTAATAGTTGTGGGAAGAGTTGAACTAGTCTTCCTAATTCAAGGGCGGCAATGTGGCACAGTGGATAGAGTGCCAGGTCTAGAGTCAGTAGAACCTGGGTTCAAATCGGAACTCAGATACTTCCTAGTTGTAAGACCCTGGGCAAATCACTTAACTCTGTTTGCCTAAGTTTCCTCCTCTATAAAATGAGCTGGAGAAGGAAATGGCAAACCACTCCAGTATCTTTAATAAGAAAACCCAAAATAGGGTCAAGAAGATTGACAAGGAAGGCTCCTCTTCCTGAACTCAAAACTGGCCTTGGACATTTACTAGCCAGGTGACCCTGGGCAAGTCACTTCACCCCCATTTGCCTCAGTTACCTCATCTGTCAAATGAGCTAGAAAAGGACTTGGTAAACCACTCCAGTATCTTTGCCAAGAAAACCCCAAAGAGTTGGACAGGATTGAAAAATGACTCAACAACAACAGCAACACCAGATTTCCTAAATTAAAGCCCAGCAATCTATCCAGTGTACCACCTTGGAACCAGAAGGCACCCTCTTGTTTCTAGACATGCTATATCACGCACTTGATTGGAAATCTTTTGGAACTCTTTTTCCTTCCTCCATTTGGGAATATGCATGGAACACTCTAGTTTCTGATGAATTGAAGTTGAGAATCACTCAAAGGATTCACCAGTATTTTGGTTCTATTAGCGTAGAATTTAATGCCTGTCTTCAGGAGCAGTAATACCAATTGGAGGGGTTCAATGGCTGATGACTCTATGTAGTTGGCAGGACATGGTAGGGGTTGTATCTCAGTTGGCTTCTAAAATGAATGTTGACAAGTTTCCCTGTTAAAGATGAAGCCTATGCATTGCTGGAAGATCTGACCATATGGCTCACTAGATCCATAGAAGCAGGGATTTTCCCAGCTCTAAATAATCATGAAATACACTTAGGGTCTGAGCCATTTCACTTGTAATTCCATAAACAAGATAGGTGACATCACACTGAAATGCATTGCTCTCCAGGACAGTCTATAACAGGGGTTCCCAAAATTTTTTGCCCTACCGCCCCCTTTCCAGAAAAAAATACTATTTAGCCCCCTGGAAATTAATTTTTTAAAATTTTAATAGCAATTAATAGGAAAGATAAATGCACCTGCGGCCATCACCACCCACCTGGATCACCGCAACACCCACCAGGGGGCGATGGCACCCACTTTGGGAATCACTGATCTATATGAATGATGTTGTTAGAGAAACATGACCAGGAGAAAGAATGGCCATCCAGTACAACCCTATCAATTTACAGATCAAGAAACTGAGGCCCAGGAAAGGGACTTGCCCAAGGTCATAGAGATACTAGAGAGCAAAAGCTGATTTTGAACTCAAGTCCTCTGACTCTAATTCAGGGCTCTTTCCATTATACTAGCTGAAGTCATCCATTGGCATTCAGTGTGAAGAAGGGTTCCATCATATTGAATGAATGTTGTTGCCTTGTGGTGAATGTTGTCCAAGACGGGCAGGTATGGATGTGCCCCAATCTGCATGAGTTAAGGGAATTACGTGATAAAATAACAGATTCTTTGGAGAATCTGTTGGAGAGAGAATTTTGGCGATCCAGTGGAGCGACACTTTCCTTGGCCTTTTGTAAAGGGACTAAACTTTGAGGTGTTTCACTCTTTGGTGGAAGAAACCAACCTCTTTGAAGGTTCAGGCCATTGTTCCCCAACAGTGCATCTGGAGACATCCCTGGGAGATGGTGCTACAGCTTCCTTCTAATGGTGGCCAGGAGGGTCATTTTGGTTTGGAAGGTTACCGAGATGATGAATGGTAGGTCGATCGGCACACCTTTTTCAGGAAGAATGGCAGTATTTATTTGGTTATGATTCCTCATTTGGCAAGTTGGAATTGGGGGAGGGAGCATGGCAGGACTGGTAAGAAGAAGGTCAGAAGGAAAGTGAAGCTAATCTAGTTATGGCGGGTCATGCATGGAATTCACCAATCAGTACAATGTGGGTCCAAGAATAGGAATTCTACATTTTGAATGGTTAAGTCTCTGCTCTGAGAGGCAAAATGAAGCAGGACGGGACCCATCCCTGAGGCATTCATCAACGAGTCAAATCAAGGCAAAATCGGGGGGAGGCTTGATTCAGCTTGCCTTGATTGGATGGGCATTTGCCAAGCAGGATAAGCAATGGCACCAGGATGCCATTTCTGGAGCTGAAAGCTAATATCGCTACTTCGTAATAAGGTTAGAGAAGTAAGGAGATGTCAGACTGTGCTAGACCTCAAGTGCCAAAAAAGGATTCTGAGCTTAATTCAGGAGGCAATAGGGAACCACTGATGGTTTTTGAGCAGAAGAGTGAGATAACCAGCTCTGTGCATAACACAGATTATTCTGAAAGTGTTGCAAAGGATGGACTGGAGAGCTCAGAGAATGGAGATGGAAAGACCCGCTATGAAATATGATTCTAGAACTCAGAAGCCCATGAACCATGTCTTAGAATGAAAGAATCCCTCACACTAGGGAGGGCAATCTAGAGTATGTAATTTTGACTATTATTCAATTATTTTATTGTAGTTGTTTATCAATTGTGTCTGATTCTCTGTTGACCCCATTTGGGGTTTTCTTGACAAAGATACTGGAGTGGTTTGCCATTTCTTTATCCAGCTCATTTTACAGATGAGGAAATTGAGGCAAATAGGGTTAAGTGTCTTGCAGTAAATGTCTGAGGTCAGATTTGAACTCACTCCTCTTAACTCCAGACCTGGCCTTCTATCCACTATACCACCTAGCTGTTGCTATTCAAAGAGTCCCAGTTAACTAGCCTGCTGGGATCATGACACTTGGCTCTCTCCACTGGAGCCTTCATCAGATGTGTCAAATTTGATTGAATCACAAGCTGCCTGCAAAACTCCTGAGTGCAGCCGTAACCAGATTAAAATATAATTGGAAAATGTTTAACAAGATAAATTAAAGTAAAATAATATAATAATAAACAGAACACATTAATATTAATAAAATATTATAGCACCAAAGAACATAAATATATCAATATTAATAATAATATACCTATAAATATTAGAATGAAATATAATTGACATACTACATTTAAATATAAAACACAATATGAAAATTAATATACTAATAATATATTTATATGCATATTATAAATCTAAAAATCATGTATCAATAAATTAATATAATGTAGCATGATATACTATATTATATTATACTATACTACAATGTAATATAATATAATATAATATAAACTAACATTTATATAGCACTTACCATGCAGTAAGCACATTACAATTATTATCTCATTTGATACTCACAACAACTGTGGGAGGTAGGTACTATTACCATCTCCATTGTACTGAGAGGAAATTGAGGCAAACAGGTTAAGTGACTTGGCCAGGGTCACACGGCAGATAGTTCAGGTCTTCCTGATTCCAGGCTTGGCACCCTATCTACTTACTGTGCCACCTAGTTGCCTCTAACAGATCCGGCTCATTTATGGTTTTCTTAGTCAAGATGGAGTGCCCAGGGATCTATTTCATTTGAGTCTGGCTTCACTGGGCTCTTCACTGTGACACAGATCATTTACAAGCCCTGGGCAGAAAAGATGCAGGACCATTAGCTAGGGAGATGGACATCAGATTTTTTTTTATTTAAATATTTTATTTATTTATTTTTTTAGAAAAATTTTCCATGGTTACATGATTCATATTTTTAATTTCCCCTTCGCCCCATCCCCATATGCAACGTGCATTTCCACTGGTTTTAACATGTGTCATCTATAAAGACCTATTTCCATATTATTGATAGTTGCATTGGTGTGGTAGTTTAGTGTCTACATCCTCAATCATGTCCCCATCAACCCAAGTGTTCAAGCGGTTGTTTTTCTTCTGTGTTTCCACTCCTGCAGTTCTTCCTCTGAATGTGGGTAATGTTCTTTTCCATAAATCCCTCAGAATTGTCATGGGTCATTGCATTGTTGCTAGTATAGAAGTCCATTACATTCAATTGTACCACAGTGTATCAGTCTCTGTGTACAATGTTCTTCTGGCTCTGCTCCTTTCACTCTGCATCAGTTCCTGGAGGTCTTTCCAGTTCACATGGAATTCCTCCAGTTCATTATTCCTTTGAGTGCAATAGAGGATATCAGATTTTTAAGGGAGTTAATGACAAGCTGGAGAACGTCCAGAGAAGGAGAACCAGGACAGTGAAGAACTGGGACAGAAGAAGAAGTTGTAGGACAGTTTGAAGGAATGGTTATCCTGAAGAAGAAAAGACTCAGGAGAGATATGGTAGCTCTCTCCAGGTGTTTCATAGGATTCTAAATCTGAACCAGAAGGGACCTCAGGAAGGTCATTTAATCCAATTTTACAGACAGGGAAACTGAGGTCCAGAGAGCTTAAATAAGTTGCCCAGTTGGATCCTACGAGGTCATGAATGGCAGAGGAAGATTTGAAGCCAATGGCTATGACATGAATCCAGTTTTTTCTCCATCTATCATGCTTTCTTTGAAAGGCTGTCCCTTGGAAAATGGGTTAGCCTTGTTCTACTTGGCCCCAGGGAGGGATGACATCCCTGTGTCTTGACACAAGGGAAAACTTGCCAGGAATCACAGCTATCTCAGAGTAGAATGGGTAGGCTGCTCCACCAAGGAGAGCTTCATGAAGAAGCTAGAGGACCATTTGGCTGTGTGATAGGTGGAGGCGTCTTATTCATAAATGGGTTGGACTGAAGGCCATCCCTTCCAACTTTGCTGGGACCCAGCTTAGGAATGTCGAGACAGTCGTCCCTCGACCTTTCTTTGCCTTCATCTACTTAGCTGTAAAATGGGCATAGGCTCATTAACGCCGAGACTGTAAGGGAAGTTAATTATAGTTTGTGAAGTGTCCCTTGAAGAAAACATTATTATTATCATCTTCAAGGATACATAATGAGAGGCGGACTCAGAGCGTCATATAATTTCCAGAGGACAAAGAGAGCTCCCATTATCTCATCTAATTGGTTCATTTAACTGGGACAGGATGTAGCCTTCCACACTAATAATACCCTTTGCTTTTATAGCCCCTTTCTTCTAAAGAGCTCCCTTTTCTTCACTGGGGACCCCATGCCTGCCAAGGGCACAGTGGCCTTAAGTTGGGAAGGCCATTAACTCTTTGGGGCTAAAAGGACATCCCTTTCAATGGCTGCCCTACTAGCCCGAAAGAGTTAATACGGCTTCCCCAAGCTCAAGAGACCAGCAATATCATAAGGTCAAAGGGTTGAATGGGACAGCAAAAGGTCATTTCATTGAGCCATTCACCTCCAGGCATTGCTAAATGAATGAATGAATGAATGAATGAATGAATGAAAAAACACTTATTAAGCTCCTAATATATGTGGCACAGTGGAAGGAGAA
>NC_058130.1:763141220-763149683 GCF_016433145.1 Gracilinanus agilis
CCTCTTAACTCCAGACCTGGCCTTCTATCCACTATACCACCTAGCTGTTGCTATTCAAAGAGTCCCAGTTAACTAGCCTGCTGGGATCATGACACTTGGCTCTCTCCACTGGAGCCTTCATCAGATGTGTCAAATTTGATTGAATCACAAGCTGCCTGCAAAACTCCTGAGTGCAGCCGTAACCAGATTAAAATATAATTGGAAAATGTTTAACAAGATAAATTAAAGTAAAATAATATAATAATAAACAGAACACATTAATATTAATAAAATATTATAGCACCAAAGAACATAAATATATCAATATTAATAATAATATACCTATAAATATTAGAATGAAATATAATTGACATACTACATTTAAATATAAAACACAATATGAAAATTAATATACTAATAATATATTTATATGCATATTATAAATCTAAAAATCATGTATCAATAAATTAATATAATGTAGCATGATATACTATATTATATTATACTATACTACAATGTAATATAATATAATATAATATAAACTAACATTTATATAGCACTTACCATGCAGCAAGCACATTACAATTATTATCTCATTTGATACTCACAACAACTGTGGGAGGTAGGTACTATTACCATCTCCATTGTACTGAGAGGAAATTGAGGCAAACAGGTTAAGTGACTTGGCCAGGGTCACACGGCAGATAGTTCAGGTCTTCCTGATTCCAGGCTTGGCACCCTATCTACTTACTGTGCCACCTAGTTGCCTCTAACAGATCCGGCTCATTTATGGTTTTCTTAGTCAAGATGGAGTGCCCAGGGATCTATTTCATTTGAGTCTGGCTTCACTGGGCTCTTCACTGTGACACAGATCATTTACAAGCCCTGGGCAGAAAAGATGCAGGACCATTAGCTAGGGAGATGGACATCAGATTTTTTTTTATTTAAATATTTTATTTATTTATTTTTTTAGAAAAATTTTCCATGGTTACATGATTCATATTTTTAATTTCCCCTTCGCCCCATCCCCATATGCAACGTGCATTTCCACTGGTTTTAACATGTGTCATCTATAAAGACCTATTTCCATATTATTGATAGTTGCATTGGTGTGGTAGTTTAGTGTCTACATCCTCAATCATGTCCCCATCAACCCAAGTGTTCAAGCGGTTGTTTTTCTTCTGTGTTTCCACTCCTGCAGTTCTTCCTCTGAATGTGGGTAATGTTCTTTTCCATAAATCCCTCAGAATTGTCATGGGTCATTGCATTGTTGCTAGTATAGAAGTCCATTACATTCAATTGTACCACAGTGTATCAGTCTCTGTGTACAATGTTCTTCTGGCTCTGCTCCTTTCACTCTGCATCAGTTCCTGGAGGTCTTTCCAGTTCACATGGAATTCCTCCAGTTCATTATTCCTTTGAGTGCAATAGAGGATATCAGATTTTTAAGGGAGTTAATGACAAGCTGGAGAACGTCCAGAGAAGGAGAACCAGGACAGTGAAGAACTGGGACAGAAGAAGAAGTTGTAGGACAGTTTGAAGGAATGGTTATCCTGAAGAAGAAAAGACTCAGGAGAGATATGGTAGCTCTCTCCAGGTGTTTCATAGGATTCTAAATCTGAACCAGAAGGGACCTCAGGAAGGTCATTTAATCCAATTTTACAGACAGGGAAACTGAGGTCCAGAGAGCTTAAATAAGTTGCCCAGTTGGATCCTACGAGGTCATGAATGGCAGAGGAAGATTTGAAGCCAATGGCTATGACATGAATCCAGTTTTTTCTCCATCTATCATGCTTTCTTTGAAAGGCTGTCCCTTGGAAAATGGGTTAGCCTTGTTCTACTTGGCCCCAGGGAGGGATGACATCCCTGTGTCTTGACACAAGGGAAAACTTGCCAGGAATCACAGCTATCTCAGAGTAGAATGGGTAGGCTGCTCCACCAAGGAGAGCTTCATGAAGAAGCTAGAGGACCATTTGGCTGTGTGATAGGTGGAGGCGTCTTACTCATAAATGGGTTGGACTGAAGGCCATCCCTTCCAACTTTGCTGGGACCCAGCTTAGGAATGTCGAGACAGTCGTCCCTCGACCTTTCTTTGCCTTCATCTACTTAGCTGTAAAATGGGCATAGGCTCATTAACGCCGAGACTGTAAGGGAAGTTAATTATAGTTTGTGAAGTGTCCCTTGAAGAAAACATTATTATTATCATCTTCAAGGATACATAATGAGAGGCGGACTCAGAGCGTCATATAATTTCCAGAGGACAAAGAGAGCTCCCATTATCTCATCTAATTGGTTCATTTAACTGGGACAGGATGTAGCCTTCCACACTAATAATACCCTTTGCTTTTATAGCCCCTTTCTTCTAAAGAGCTCCCTTTTCTTCACTGGGGACCCCATGCCTGCCAAGGGCACAGTGGCCTTAAGTTGGGAAGGCCATTAACTCTTTGGGGCTAAAAGGACATCCCTTTCAATGGCTGCCCTACTAGCCCGAAAGAGTTAATACGGCTTCCCCAAGCTCAAGAGACCAGCAATATCATAAGGTCAAAGGGTTGAATGGGACAGCAAAAGGTCATTTCATTGAGCCATTCACCTCCAGGCATTGCTAAATGAATGAATGAATGAATGAATGAATGAATGAAAAAACACTTATTAAGCTCCTAATATATGTGGCACAGTGGAAGGAGAATTGGCTTCAGAGTAAAGAATTTAGTCATTTACCATTTATTAAGCACCTACTGTGTGCCAGGTACATACAAAGGAAGTCAAAGGATAGTCCCTGCCTTCCAGGAGCTCATTGTCTAATAGGGAAGAGAACATCCAAACCACTACGTACAAACAAGCTATAAACTGAACAAATTGGAGATAATCAATGGAAGGAAAGCCCTAGAAATAAGGGGGATCAGGAAAGGTTTCCCATAGAAGGAGGAATTTCAGCCAGAACTTGAAAGAAGCCAGGAGGTGGAGATGAACAGGGATAGTATTCTAGGCATGCCAGGAGTCACAAGATGGAGTGCTTTTGCTCCAGGAAAATCAAGGAGTCTAGTGTCACTGGACTGTAGACAATGTAGAGGAGAAGGGATACAAAGGACAAGAGGACTGAAAAGGGAAGGGGGACGGCCAGGTTATAAGGGACTTTGAAGCCACACAGTGGATTTTATATTTGATCCTGGAAACAATTCATGTCTATTCTCTGGACCTTAGTTATACCCTCTGCGACATAAATGAATCAGACTAAAAAGTCCCTAAAGTTCTCTGTAACTCTAAATCCTCTGATCCTGTAAATGGTTTTGAGTATGGTGATTGTCAGGGTGGAAGAAGGTAAGAAGACCTAACAGGGGAGCCTTGATCAGGGCTATGTGGGGATGGTCCAGGGGAAAGGGATGTCTCCTACTTGCAGCACCTTAGCATTCTATTCAATCCATATTTTTCATAGCTCAGACTTGAGTCAATGGCCCTTCGGGTCCTTCACAATATGGAGATTCTGTGATTCCCTGAAAGTTGGGACACATTTAATAAGATGACTTTAATCAGAAATAAAAGTAAAGTTTTTCACTTGGGTTCAAAAAGCCAATTTCACAAGTATAAGATGGCAGAAAGCCATAGTGGAAAGAACCAGAGTTGTGCTGGTAAATGTTTAACAACCAGGCTTTCTATTTATGCACACATACACACACACTTTTCAATTTAATCTATATCATTAACCATTTATTAAGATTAGAAATGAACAAAATAGTAAATCAAGCTATAACTTATAGCATTGTCAATTTCTGAGTTATAAATGCTTATACTGAAATGAATTATTTTTTAATTAAAAATATTTTAAAATGTAAAATAAAATAAAATATTAAAATTTATTTAAAAATAAATTATTTTTGTGTTAAAACCCTTATCTTCCATCTTAGAATCAATATTGATTCTAAGGCAGAACAGCAGTAAGGGCTAGGCAATAGGGGTTAAGTGACTTGCCTAGAGTCATACAGCTAGGAAGTGTTTAAGGTAAGATTTGAACCCAGGATCTCCTGAGTCTTGGGGCCTGACTCTATCCATCAAACTACCTAGCTACCTCCTACACTGAAAATTTAACAATGTCTCAAAACTAATTTGAGTGGACTCCAGCAAAGTCCTGGAAAGAGTCCCAGAGTTTCCTCAAGGTAGCTTACAACAGAATCTCTAACTCCCTTCAAATCTCAATTCAGTTGCCACTTCCTCTAGGAGGCCTTCCCTGATCTCTCCAGCTGCTAGTGACTCTCCTCACTCCCCATAAAACTTTGCATATATTTTGAGTTTTCTTCTCTGTGTTTTGTTTTTCCTATTAAAAGTTTAGCTCCTTGAGGACAAAGGCTAGTCTGTGTTTTTTTTTTTTTTTGTCTTTGTACTTCAAGTGTCTGGGACATATTAAGTACTTAATAAATGCTCATTGACTGATAAGGGAGCTAAAGGTTTTGTTTTGGGTTTTTCTTTTTTTTTTTTTAAACCCTTACATTCAGTCTTAGAATCAACACTATGTATTGGTTCCAGGGAAGAAGAGTGGTAAACATTAAGCAATGAGGGTTAAGTGACTTGCCTAGGGTCAGTACGTGAGGTCAAATTTGAACCCAGGACCTTCCCATGCCAGGCTTGTCTAAACCCTTTCCCACTTGAAGAGTAGCCCTTCAAGTAATTGAAGACCTCAACCCTGTCTTTCCTGAATCTTTCCTTCTCCAGAGGAACATCCCCAGTTCCTCGTTTCATTGTTATTTCTAGTGGACCCAGGGTAGTCTGCATGGAGAAAATGAGTCAGCCCCTTCAAGGATAGAGAGAATTTTGGTGGAGAGATCTAAAACAAACATGATCCCGGTCTCTGTGTTCTAGTCATTCACGGATAACCCTTATCACCTGTTCATTCTTCCTGAGCTCACTGGAGGTAGCAACTCCACAAACCATGCGTGCGCCATTTTGATCTCTGCTTATTCTCTGGAGATGGAGCCTTTTTTGTCCATCTGTGGGAGCCAATTGTGCCTTCTATCTCACAGAGTAGGAGCCCAGAGGAAGAAGAGTGAATCCTCCCCCCACCAGACATTTATCAGCAGACACACAGAGATGACAAATTGCCACCCATAAGAATCTAATTGGCTCTGGATTCAAAGCATTTATCCGAGTGCTCCCAGTTCCCACTCCCACTCTGAATCCAACCTCCTAGGATGACCAAGGAGTTTTTCTCCTGATTCCATAACACTGTAGTGAGACAGAAACAGTTTACTTCAAATAGAAGACCCTGGGATATCAAGAAAACATCAAAAGATAAGGAATGCCAAATCCTTCAGACCCAATTTATCGTCCCAAATCCCCATGCTCCCCCGTGGCCAAGTCAAAGCTACCTCAGGTCACTAATCCTTCGCTTCCACTCTGCTCATGCTACCTCATTATAAAGGGAGACAGGAGGAAAGAAAGGATCGGGGGGAAGGCTCGCCAAAGATGAAAACAAAAGGGTTTTTGTCCCTGAGTCTCCGTCATGCATGCCGCTCCCTTCGTGCTCATTGTGAGAGAGAGAGATCAGAAATCAGCCATCACTGCTGTCATGGATAGGCACATCGAGTCTTTGCTATGGAGGCCACACTGGACATGGCTGCTAACTCAATTATCTGCTCCAATGAGATAAAACAAAGACTCCTTCACTATGACAAGGAAGCTTCCGCCATCCACCTCGGTCTTCGCTTCCGTCTTCATCCCAACATCCTTTGAAAAAATGCTGGCATTTCTCTTCTGAGATGGATGTGCCACTCCAAAGGTTAGGTCTAAATCACTCTACCCCACTAGGTCATGAGATACTTGGTAGCTGAGAACATACCTTGATTGTTCACTAGGTGGGAATATGCCTGGGCATCTCCTTGGTACAACAGGAAATCTGTTTGGATTGACTGAGGGGCAGAAAAAGCATGGAGGCAGTTGGAATCAAGAGATATTCCTAGAGTAGAAAGCTGGGAGAGAAATGGAAGCTTGAACTGGGAGAAGGAACTCCTTGGAGATGATGGAGAAAGGAGGAAAAGAGTGATTTGGTCTTAGCCTCCTTCCTCTTCCACTCATTAGTCAGAGGAAGATTTGGGGAACTTAAGTGGGTCTGTTGGGTTTGGGACTCCCCTTGGATTGTCCTGGTAGCCTACTTGGAACAACTCACAACATCATCTCCATTGGGAGACAAGGGCGGATTAGACAAGCAAGGAAAGCAGATTCTAGGCTCTCTGAAGAGCTACACCAGATATCTAAAGGGAACATCTTGAGGACTCCAACAAAATGACTTTCAGGAACTTTGCCATGGGCAGTCTCTAAGCCTGAATCCACTCTCCCCTCTGGTGGGAAAGCAAGTCAGTCTTTGGGGGAATTGATTTATGTCAGATGTTTGTTTTCTCAAACCTTCTGTCTTAGAATTGACTCTAATATTGGTTTCAAGGCAGAAGAGCAGTAAGGGCCAGGCAGTCGGGACTGAGTGACTTGCCCTGGGTCACCCAGTGAGAAAGTGTCTGAGGCCAGATTTGAACTCAGGACCTTCTGCCACCATGCCTGGCTCTCTATCCACCAAGCCACCTAGCTACTCCCAGATGTTCTTGCTGTATCTTCCACTGCTCCACTTCTCTCTCTGGTTGTGGAACCAATCAAATCAATGCCCATCTTTGCTATTGCAAAGTGTGTATTAATATTTTCCTCACTAATCCTGTAACCATGGAGAAATGTTATAAATTAATAAATTAAATTAAATAAAAAATATTTTCCTCACTATCCCTAGAACTTGGTTAACCAAGACACCCTTGCTTGGCCACCATCTCTCCATAAGTGTTGTCTCCCCCAATTCAAATGGAAGCTCTCTGAGGGCAGGAACTGTTTTTGTGCTCAGAAGCGCTCAATACCTTTTTACTTTTTCATTCATTCTTACTTTCATTTGTTCATTCATGGCCCTGGGCCCAATCCTTTTTGTGTCCACTTCCTTTTCCTTGCTTCCTAACCACCCTACTGCCCCTTCCCAGTATCCAACAGTCTTGCAAACACAGTTCCTGTAGACCCAGTACTATTTTTTTAAACTCCACCTCCTATCATAGAACCAACACTAAGTATGGGTTCAAAGGCTGAAGAATTGGGATTAAGTGACTTGCCCAGAGTCCAGGCAGCTAGGAAGTGTCTGAGGCCAGATTTCACCATCTCCCTCCTTCAGGCCTGACTGCTGCCCCAAGCCCAGTTCTCTCAAAGGAATCTGGGTCTAAACCCTTTTGCCCAGGAGCCGCCATATTGGAAGCCTTCTGCTACTCCCTGTGAAGGCTGCCATATTGATCCCACCAGAATGTGAACAGTGGCCCACTTCAAAATGGAGCCATGTAGCTCTCAGAAGGGATGCTCCCAGATGAACTCAGTGAAAACCTCCAGGGTTAACTGCGCCATGGAAACTGAGTCAGGGGGCTTCTCCAACATCTTACCAGTCTCCACTTTCCATGGAAATGCTCATCCAGTCTGTATCCCCCATTAGTCACCGTTAAACTAAGCACCTTTGGGGATCTCTCTCCTTCGTTTGTTCTGGCTCCTGTTAACATATCTCACTTGGGCTGGGAGAATGGGGTGTGTGAGGATCGGTGTCTTCGGGGGGTTTGGGAGGAGAGTAGCTGCCTTTGGTGGGAGCCAGAAAAAGAGGAGGATGTCCATTTCTCTCTTTCCAGGAGGCAACATCTGGTCCTGAGCAGCGACTCTGTGGAATCATTTGCACTCTGCTTCTTGGCTCCTGGGGACGATGTCTCAGCTTCATCAGCGTTCAAAGCACTCGACTCTAGCCAGGGCTGGAGATGGAAATTATTTACTCGGGGAATCCCGACTGAATCATTTGTTCTCAGTTAAATTATCTGGCTGGTTTGGAAAGCAAGAAGTCCTGGGAAGGCACCCCGGGGGATTCTCCACCCTCCAGCAGACCACTGTTTACCCTCTTTCAGTGGAAGCTTGGAACAGGCTTTCAGAGAATCAAAGAATGTCACAGCTGGGAAAAGCCAGAGCCCAGAGAACATCAGAGCTGGTGGGGACCTTAGAACGTGAAGCATCAGAGCCAAGGGATCCTTTAGAACTTAGAATGTCAGAGCTGGGAGTGTCTTTATTATTTTATTTTATTTTATTTTATTTTATTTTATTTTATTTTATTTTATTTTATTTTATTTTATTTTATTTTATTTTATTTTATTTTATTTTATTTTATTTTATTTTATTTTATTTTATTTTATTTTATTTTATTTTATTTTATTTTATTTTATTTTATTTTATTTTATTTTATTTTATTTTATTTTATTTTATTTTATTTTATTTTATTTTATTTTATTTTATTTTATTTTATTTTATTTTATTTTATTTTATTTTATTTTATTTTATTTTATTTTATTTTATTTTATTTTATTTTATTTTATTTTATTTTATTTTATTTTATTTTATTTTATTTTATTTTATTTTATTTTATTTTATTTTATTTTATTTTATTTTATT
>NC_058130.1:763152259-763161606 GCF_016433145.1 Gracilinanus agilis
AGAGAGAGAGACAGAGAGAGAGACAGAGAGAGAGAGACAGAGAGAGAGAGAGACAGAGAGACAGAGAGAGAAAGAGATCAAACATTTATTAATTGAAGGCTCTGTGCCAGGCTCTGTATATGGGAAAACAGAGCCAGAGAGTTTAAATGACTTGTCCAAAGAGCCAATGGTGTCTTGGACAGAATTTGAACCCAAGTCAGCTCTCATCACTGCACCAAGCTAAGTCGTGATAGGAACAGCCTCCTGCTTTGTTTCTCCTTTCTCAGTCAGGAGAAGCCGTGGTCCTTCTCAGGGAAAGCCTGCCAGATGATAAACCCTAGCGATGGGCCAGAGGTTTGCCTTTGGCTTTTCTCCTTTGCCATGTGCTCTCTCCCTGCATCCTCCCAGCCTTCCTTCGAGGGAGGAGCAGATTGTCTGGAGGAGGAAAGGGTCCCAGAGTTCCTGCGAAGCTGGATTAGAAGCCAGGCTGGATTCTGTCCTGGGTGGCCACACTGCCTTCTTGGGGGCAGCCGGAGCATCTGTTCAGAGAATATTCTAGGAATTGGCTTCAGGTCAGAGGCCAAGTTACCAAGGCTGCCCATCAATGGGCAAAGCTGGAGTCAGAACTTGGCCCAGCAAGCAAGGGATGTCCTCCCAAACCACAGGAAATGGCTTAATGACTTGGCTGTGATGGGGGGATCTTCTCTGGATTGTGAAGGCCACTTGGCCTTCTCACAAGAAGAGCCTCCAGTCTCAGGCTCTTTTGTCTCTGATTTGCCGAGTGTCCTGAGCCAACTGATGAACGTTTCCCCATCAAGTTAGGATGGGAACAATGACCCCCCTCCCCTCCCCACCTCAAAAGAGAATGTCAGAACTGGGAAGAATCTTAGAACGTGGAATGTCATAGCAGGGAGAAGACCTAAGAATCCAGACCACAAGAGCTGGGACAAAAGAAGGAAGGAAATGAGCATTTATTAAGCACCTACTATGTGCTGGGTATTGTGCTATATCATTTGATACTCACAACAGTGCTGGCTGGCAGATGTTATTCTTATTCCCATTTTATAGTGGAGAAAACTGAGTCAGAGGAAAGCTAAGTGTCGTGCCCAGAATCACAGAAGTATTAAGTGTCTGAGCTTGGATTTAAACTTGGGTCTTCTTAGAGCCCAGAGCTCCATCCTTTATGCCGTTTAGCTGCTCCTTAGATAGGAGGAATTTTAGAAGAGAAGAAGCATTTCTAGAGTGCCTACTATGTGCCAAGTACTTTAGAACACAGAATATCTAGATCAGTGATTCCCAAAGTGGGTGCCACCGCCCCCTGGTGGGTGCTGCAGCGATCCAGGAGGCAGCGATGGCCACAGGTGCATTTGTCTTTCCTATTAATTGCTATTAAAATTAAAAAAAATTAATTTCCAGGGGGCTAAGTAATATTTTTTCTGGAAAGGGGGCGGGAGGCCAAAAAAGTTTGGGAACCACTGGTCTAGAGCCAACTGCTTACCATTGCCAGGAGGTAAGAGGAAGGTGAACGTAGGAAGGAAGGAGAAACTTTAGAACTCAAAAAAATTTTTAAAAGGAATGTTAAAGGTTGTTTTTATATGTACCCGGGGAAAAGATTGTTAAAAATAATTAAATGATTTATTTAAATTATCGATATTTATTTAAATATTACAATGTTTAAATTATTTAATATATTAAAAAAATTAAGAACCCAGAATAGCAGAGCTGGGAGGAAGAGACCTTCGGACAAACATTGTCAGAATATGGATCAACACTAGAACATGGAATGCCCAAATTGGGAAGCTTGTTGGGGCATGGAATGTTAGACCATCCGTGTGAGGCAGAGCTGGGCAGGACATCTTCAGGGAGTGAGAATGGATGAGATAATCTCTGTGAAGTGCTCAGAGTTCCTGAGAGCCCATAAAATAAGTATGGAATACGATTAACATCAGCACAGAGAAGGAGGTGGGAAAACCGGTTAGGGAATCTGAGAGAACAGGAATGGCTGGGCTGGACTCTGATTCCCCAGCAGGGCAATGGGTGCACTGAGCCAAAGATCACTGGGTGAATGTCACATATGTAAGGAGTACCATATTAAGTTCTGGGTATCCCATTTTAAAAGGGCCATTAAAGCAGGGAGCTAGTTTAGGGGATAGAGAGCCCCACCCAGAGATGGGAGGTCCTGGGTTCAAATCTGGCCTCAGATACTTGGTAAATCACTTAATCCCCATTGTCTAACCCAGTGATTCCCAAAGTGGGCGCCACCGCCCCCTGGTGGGTGCTGCAGCAATCTAGGGGAGCGGTGATGGCCACAGGTGCTTTTATCTTTCCTATTAATTGCTATTAAAACTAAAAAAAATTTAATTTCCAGGCAGCTAAATAATATTTTTTCTGGAAAAGGTGCAGTAGGTCAGAGTCTGGGAACCACTGGCTAGCCCTTACCACTCTTCTGCCTTGGAACTGATACCAATATATTAATTCTAAGACAGAAAGCAAGGTTGTTGCTTTGTTAAAAGTTGTGAATCATACTTATAGTGACCAGCTCAGTGACCAGCACACAGTAGGAGCTTACGAGCAAGTACGGTGCATTTATTTAGTGCCTACTATGTTCCAAGCATTAGATACAAAGAAAAGCAAAAAGCTTATGTTGTGATAGGGAAAATGGAGAATCCAGCACACAGGAAGGAGAGGAAAGCAGGGATAAAGGGAGGTACCTGCAAGGGACCATGGACAAAGTCCAAGAATCCAAAGCAGAGGCAGTAGAGGAATGAAGGATGATGGCCAGTCTGGCCTCCTGGACAAATGGAGGACCTCAACAACAGGAGCAGGGGACCATCGGGACAAAGGGATGTTTCAAGGGGAGGAAGCCACAGGGGCAGAGTATGCAAGTTGGAAGAATCAGAAAGGCAAAGAGAAGAGGGAAATGCTTGTTGACTGATGGATGGAACACTCATCTCTGAAGATCTTAAATGGTGGGAGATCCAAAGGACAACAGAATGGCAACTTACAAGTAAAAGCAGCATAAAGGCCTATGTTTGGGGAGTTGGGTTCAAGATGTCCTTCAGAAAACATGTCATTGCAGAGGCAGCTGGGTGGCTCAGTAGACTGAGAGCCAGGCCTACAGTGGGGAGGTCCTGGGTTCAAATTTGGACTGACACTTCCTAGCTGTGTGACCCTGGGCAAGTCACTTAATCCCCATTGCCTAACCCTTCCTGCTCTTCTACCCTAGAACCAATATGTAGTATTGATTCTAAGGTGGAATGTGACGGTTTTAAGAAAGAAAGAAAGAAAGAAAGAAAGAAAGAAAGAAAGAAAGAAAGAAAGAAAGAAAGAAGGGAAGAAAGAAAGAAAGGAAGGAAGGAAGGAAGGAAGGAAGGAAGGAAGGAAGGAAGGAAGAAAGAAAGAAAGAAAGAAAGAAAGGAAGGAAGGAAGGGAGGAAGGGAGGAAGGGATGGAGGAAGGAAGAAAGAAAACATGTCATTGGAAGACATTATGATCATTCAGTGATCATGAAGGATAAACAAATGATGGCTGGCCAGTGACCACAGCATATTAAAAAAATCTAAAAGAAAGTGAGGACAGCTAGGTGGCATGGCAGATAGAGTTCTTGAGCTCAAATCTAGTCTCAGATACTATTAGCTGTGTGACCCTGGACAAGTCACTTTATCCCATTAATCTCAGTTTCTTCTTCTGTCAAGTGAACTGGAGAAGGAAATGGCAAACTAGCTGTATGACCCTGGGTGTGTCACTTAACTCTGTTTGCCTCAGCTTCCTCATCTGTCAAATGAGCTGGAGAAGGAAATGGCAAATTACTCCAGTATCTTTGCCAAGAAAACCCCAAATAGGGGTTCCAACTAAAAAGATGATGTAACAACAACCTGTATGACCCCTGGGAAATGCCCTTATGAATAAGCTCTGACATTCCCTGTTCTAAAGCCCTTCCAAGTCCTGACATTCCCTGCTCTAAGAAATAGTTATGTAGTTGGTGTAAAAAATTTTTGTTAGTTAAAATAAACAAGGAAAGGAACCATGTATCCTGACCATACCTGTCAGGGAGAGTTAGAAAATTTAAGGCAAAAAAAGCCCCAAATCACTCTCTATTTCTGATTCCACAAAGAGGGCTCTTGTGAAGATGGTGAAATAGCCACATTTCTCAATGGGAAAACAAATGATATTTATAGTTCCAATAATAACAAGGGAGAGAGAGAGAACCTGGGAATTTCTTCAAATGAATGGGGAATTCCCAAGGGGGGAGACTTCCTCTTCCATTACAAGTTTGTATCTTCTCAGTAACTTAAAGAATTTTATTGAGTTGCCTGGAGAACTAAAGGGAAGGAGAAAAGCAAAAACATGGAGGCAGAAGCTACTTTGTGCCAGGGTCTGTGCAAAGTGCTTTACAAGCATCATCTCATTTGATCCTCAAAACAGCCCTGGGAAGTAGATGCTATTATGATCCCTATTTTATAGCTGAGGAAACTGGGGCAGGCAGAGGTGAATTGACTTGCCCAAGGTCACTCAGCTACTATGTGTCTGAGGCTGAGTTTGAACTTGGGTCTTCCTGATTCAAGATCCAAAGCTCTATCCATTATACCACTTAGCTGCCTTCAGTTACTTAAATTGAGATCACAAAGCCATCACAATAAAAACAATAATGATGGACAGATAGATAGATGAAGAAATAGATAGATAGGTAGACAGATTGACAGACAGATTAGATAGACAGACAGATGGATAGATAGATAGATGGACAAATGGATGGGTGGTTAGAGGCTGGATGGATAGACAGACAGATAGATAAATAGATACAAGGTGGATAGGTACGTAGATAGATGATTGATAGATCTAGATTAGCTAGATATAGACAGGTAAATAGGTAGAGGAATGGTTAGACAGTGAAGAGATAGCTAGAGAGATAGGCAGATAGATAGATGAAAGGTAGATAGATAGGTGAATGGAAAGATAAACAGATAGAAAGTGGATAGGAAGGGAGAGAGAGAGACGATTGCTAGATATAGATTAAATAGAGACATACAGATGGATAGATAGATGGATGGATGGATAGACAGATAGACAGACAGACATAAATGATAGAGACATGAGAGGATAGATAAGATAGATAGATAGATAGATAGATAGATAGATAGATAGATGGGATGGATGGGATGATGGGTAGAGTGATGGATGTAGTGATGGATGGATGGACAAATGAATGGACAGACAGATAGATGGATGGATGGATAGATAGATAGATAGATAGGTTGGATGGATGGGATGGGTGGAATGGTGGGTACAGTGATGGATGTAGTGATGGATAGAATAGATGGACAGACAGACGGACGGATGGATGGATGGATAGACAGATAGAATCATAGAATCATAGAGAAATATAGATAGAATCATAGATAGACAGACAGACAGATAGATAGATAGATAGATACATAGGTTGGATGGATGGGATGGGTGGAATGATGGGTAGAGTGATAGATGTAGTGATGGATGGAATGGATGGACAGACGGACGGATGGATGGATGGATGGATGGATAGATAGACAGATAGAATCATAGAATCATAGAGAAATATAGATAGAATCATAGATAGACAGATAGATAGATAGATAGATAGATAGATAGATAGATAGATAGACAGACAGATAGACAGATAGACAGATAGATACCAAAATAGATAGGGGCTCGAACTTCACCTGGACTGGACTGGTAAATTCATTCGTATATATAGACCATCCCTAGATGAGGAAACGACCTCTCCCAATAGAGGTTAGTGCCTTTGTCTGAAACCTACAGTCTCAGAGATTTTCCTAGCACTGCCTTCCTGGTGCCTCATCCACTGATGGGTTAAGTAACTTGCCCCAGGTCACAGAGCAGTCTAGCCAGAGGCAAGAATTCACCATGGGCATCATCATTATTGTCACAGCATCATCATTCTAACTTAGCATCAGTGAAGCAAAGATAGTGACTTTGACAAACCAATGTTTTCTCAATCAGATCAGTTATCAAAGGGCCCCATTGGCAGCTTCAGGACAGTCTCTGACACAGGAAATGCTGCTCAGTTGAGTGTGTGGGGCTGCCTCAGCAGGGGACTTTTTCCCCCGGTTCTCTCACTTTCTTAGGAAAATAGTTTTGGCTCCTGGAACTGTAGCTTAATTAAATTCAGTTGGCTGGATCCTTTCAAAGACTGTTCCAGGTCACCACCAGCCCTCACAGATGCCGGCATCTTCCTTGCACAAATGTGTGAGCGAGAGCATTTAGGCAGCGCCTGGCAAGATAAGACAGGCATTCTTCAGTCCCCAATCATACAGTCTGGGTGTGTTGCGAGGCAGGAGGCGAGGCAGGAGGCCAAGGGATGTGTGTGTTCAGCCCCTCTCCTCTGCCAAACTCAGAGAGGATGATGGGGTAAGAGCTAGAAAGGTAGAACTACACTAGAGTAGGTGAACAAAAGCGACAGATGCAAGAAAATGGATCTCTCCGTCTGGCCTTCAGCAGCCCAATGATGGCCTGATGAGGTTCCCAGGGCCATGACTCATCTCCCACCAACTGCGTGGGTTGTTTTTTTTTGTTGTTGTTTGTTTGCCAGGAGTTTGCCAGGGCAGGTTTTCTCCAGTGACCCAGTTCTCCCAGAAGAGACGTGTTCCAGGGCTCACATCAGCACTTGGGAAATCCAAGCCCTCCAATACCAGCCCAAGGCACAAAGCGAAATTAAAAAGAGGGAAAATCTTCCCCTGCCTCAATTATGACTTCATGGTTCCTGGAAAGAGCTCATCAGTCAAAAATCCTCCAAGTCTGACACCGTGGGCCATTTTTATAGCCTCATCAGATTGGAGATCTGACTGAAATCTGGAGGGACACTTGGAAGTCATCAAGCTTGACCCCCTTATCTTACAAATAAGGAAACTGAGGCAGCAAGAAGGTACTTGGCAGGCTCATATGCTCAAGGATCAGTGAGAAATATGAATCATAAGGAGGGTAAATGACTTGATTAAAGTCACTTAAGAAGGAGGAAACAAGCAACTATTAAGCACCTACTGAATGCCAGGCAACTGTATTAAGTAGTTTACAAACATTATCATATTTGATTCTCACAACAACCCCAGGAGATAGTTCTGCTACTATAATCCCCATTTTACAATTAAGGAAACTTTGGCAGAACATAGCCAATGACTTGTCCAGGGTCATCCAGCTAATAAGTGTCTGAGATGAGATTTGAACTCAGACTTTCTGAGTCCATTGTACCACTTAGCTGCCTTAGGACTGGTCCGCAGTCCTCTAAGTAGCCAGTGCTCTTTTCATGACACAAAGGATAGGAAAGCTTTTTCAGTAGATAGAATTATGGGCCTGGGAGTCAGAAGGACTTGAGTTTAAATTTGACTTCAGACACTTCCCAGCTGCGTGACCTTAGACAAGTCACTTAACCCCCATTGTATAGCCCTTATGGCTTGTCTGCCTTGGAACCAATAGGTAGTATTGATTCTAAGACAGAAGGTATGGTTGTTTCTTTTTTTTTTTTTTAAATGAATGATGAGCAACAATAACAACTCTGATTACTTTGTATATACCTAGTTATAATTAATTGTCTCCTCTACTAGACTGTGAGCCCCCAGAGATTGTTTTTTTCCCCTTTCTTTGTATCACCAGCCTTTGGCATAGTGCCTAACACAGAGTAAGTTGTTTTTTTGTTTGTTTGTTTTGTTTTTAAAACCCTGACCTTCTGTCTTGGAATAAATACAGTGTATTGGCTCCAAGGCAGAAGAGTGGTAAGGGCTAGGCAATGGCGGTGAAGTGACTTGCCCAGGATCATACAGCTGGGAAGTGTCTGAGGCCAGATTTGAACCCAGGACCTCCTGGCTCTAGGCCTGGTTCTCAATCCACTTTTAACCTTCTTTTGCCTTAATATCAATTCTAAAAGGGGAAGCGAACCACTCAGCTAGGAAGTATCTAAAGCCACATTTGGATCCAAGACTTCCTGTCTCTAGGGGTGGCTCTCAGTCTCCTGAACCACTTAGCTGTCCCCCCTTCATTTTTTTTAAACCCTCACCTTCCATCTTAGAATCAATACCATGTATTGGCTCCAAGGCAGAAGAGTGGTAAGGGTGGGCAATGGAGGTTAAGTGACTTGCCCAGGGTCACCCAGCTAGGAAGTATCTGAAGTCAAATTTAAACCCAGGTCCTTCTGACTCCAGCTCAGTCCTCTATCCACTATGGTACCTAGCTATGCCCAACATAGTAAGTTGTTTTTAAAAAAAATTAATTAGTTTGTTACATTAAAATACTCAGTTAACTCCCTTCCTCTATGCCCCTTTTCCACTAAAGAAGGCATCATTTGACAAAAGGATCGACGCGTAACTGTGTCTTGATGATTTCTATTTATCCGATCTTTCTCTGGAGGTGGCCAGACACAAGCAATTCTTTAAAAATATTTCTGTAGCTGTATATAATGTTCTCTTGGTTCCACTCATTTCACTCTTATAATTTCATGTAGGTCTTTCTGTGTTTTCCCAAAATTAAGCTGCTCATCATTTCTTTTTCTTTTTTTTTTTTTTAAACCTTTACCTTCTGTGTTAGAATTAATACTGTGTTGGTTCCAAAGCAGAAGAGTGCTAAAGTCTAGGCAATGGGGGTTAAGTGACTTTCCCAGAGTCACACAGCTAGGAAGTATTTGGCACCAGATTTGAACCCAGGACCTCTCATCTCTGGGCCAGGTTCAATCCACTGAGTAACCCAGTTGCCCCCTGCTCATCATTTCTTACTATTTCTTATAATACTCCCTCACAATCCTTTTGTAGATTTTAAAATTAATATCCAGTACTCCAAGTATAATATTTATTAATATTTGTTAATATTTAACTTGAAGCAAAAGGAAACTAAAAAGGCTAGAGAGGCGTTACCCAAACCTTATATACAATCACGTAGAAGACGCACATAAACAGAAAGGAAAAGGGAATTTGGGGGTGAGGGAAGACTTCTGGGAGATGAAGTCTAAAGGATACAAAATTTCCACTTACATTCTTTGCCACAACTTGTTCAGCCATTCCCCAGTTGATGGACATTGCCTTGATTTCCAGCCCTTTGCTCCCACAGAGAGCTGCTAGCAGTACTTTAGAACATTCAGGCTCTTTTCCTTTTTTCCTAATTTTTTAAAAAAACCTTACCTTCTATCTCAAAGTCAATACTGTGTTTTGGTTCCAAGGCAGAATGGGGGTTAAGTGACTTGCCCAGGGTCACACAGATGGGAAGTGTCTGAGGTCAGATTTGAACCCAGGACCTCCTGTCTCCAGGCCTGTTCCCCAGATCTCCTTCCTTCCTTCCTTCCTTCCTTCCTTCCTTCCTTCCTTCCTTCCTTCCTTCCTTCCTTCCTTC
>NC_058130.1:763164514-763179687 GCF_016433145.1 Gracilinanus agilis
CTCTCTCTCTCTCTCTCTCTCTCTCGCTCTCTCTCTCTCTCTCTCTCTCGCTCTCTTTCTGTTTCTGTTTCTCTCTGTCTCTCTCTATCTCTCTCTCTCTTTTTCTCTCTCTCTCTTTCTCTCTCTCACTCTCTCTCTCTTTCTCTTTTTCTGTCTCATTCTCTCGCTCTCTTTCTGTTTCTCTTTCTCTCTCTCTCCTCTCTCTCTCTGTTCCTCTGTGTCTGTCTTTCTTTCTCTCTTCTCTCTGTTTCTCTCTTTCCCTCCCTCTCTATGTCTCTCCCTCTCCCTCTTTCTCTCTCTCTCTCTTCTCTGTCTCCCCCCCCCCATTTCTCCCCCCTTCCCTCCCCTTTCCTGAGCCCCCTCCAAAGTCTCCAGAAGAATGAGGGTCATCTCTGCAGGTCAGGGGAGAGATCCTTTGGACTGGTTTCTGCTCCTTTGGGAAGGTGGGGGGGGGTTGGGGTGAGGAGCAAAACGGCCTGGAAGCCTGAAAAACTGGGAAGGCAGAGTTGGAAGGGCAGCTGGGGCTGATGGGAATGACTTATGCACAGCTTGTATCCTGCCTTACAGCACTTCAGCCCAAACCAAACACTAAAGCTTGAATGGAACATAAATGTTTACTTACTATAGTCATGGGAATTAGCCCAGGCAGCTGTGGGGCAATGAAGAGAAAAAAAAAACTACCCTCTGCATTTAGAGACAGAGAACCTAGTTTTAAATACCAGGAGAGGTAGGATTCGAACTGAGGACTTCTTGATTTCAGACTCAGTGCTCTATTCACCATACTTTTCAGGAAATTAGGCCTTACTCTAAAAAAAAAATCAGCACCAAAGAGGGGCCCCTGTAGAAGGTAAAGATCTTCAGATCCTATAAAAGCTCCTAGGCTAAGAAAATGCATAACTCTAGGAGAGGTTATTTTGTTTTATTTTCTAGCCAGGCAAAGAAAACACAAAGCAATTCTTTTCACTCAGAGAAGTATCTAGACCTACAGACTTATGGTCTTAGCCTTCATGCAGTTCCTCCCTAACGTGGAAAGAATTTGAAATTGCTAGAGAATCAGCCAAACCATTGTCGTGAGACCCAGGATGCTGTTTGGTCCTCTGGACTTGTGGTAATCTCCTAGAGTGAAGACCTCTGCACAGAGGAAAGTTGGAAGTCCAGGAACTCTTTCTGTCCGGAGAATTCCACCTGCCCCAGAGACCTCTATGGTCCTCCTTGCGGTCCCTCCCTCTTATCTTATCCCAGCCTTGAATCACTCCCACCTGCTGCTGCCTTCATTCCTACTCACAAGCAGCTGCAGAAAGCTAGAGAAAAATCAAGCAACTGTGCTGACCTCATCCCCTCCCATTTTATGGTACATAATCTCAACTGGGCACTCACTGCTGCAAGGCAATTCTCTTACAACTCTCTAATAGATCCACCATCCCATTCGCTCAGCAGCTTTTCTAAATCTTTTCATCTAACCCCCCTTCAAACGTCTCACAGCTTCTCTTCTCTTCTCCTGTCCGCTGTAAGCACTGACTTCATCTTTCACTGAAAAAATTGTAGTAATTCTGAGAGCTCCCTCTTCTTCCCTGTTGATTCTATTGTCTCTCCTTTACATCGCTTTCTCTCCTTTGACACTGCAAGTCTTTTTTTCCTTTATTTTATTTTAATAACAAATTTCCACAAAAGTTTTCCAAAGTTATATGATTTATATTGCCTCCCTCCCGCCTTCCCTCCCCCTTCTCAAAGCTGACAAGTAATTCAATCTGGCTTATTTATACATGTATAATCAAGCAAAACATATTTCCATAGTATTCATTTTCACAAGTGAATAATCTTTGAATGGATCTTCCCAAAGTACAGGTCTGGTCATGTCACCCCCTACTCCTCAGTCAGTCCTTTTTCAATCCTGCCTGACTCTTGGTGACCCCGTTTGGAGTTTTCTGGGTAAAGAGACTGAAGTGGCTTGTCGTTTCCTTTTCCAGCTCATTTTACAGAGAAGGAAACTGGGGCCAATAGACAAACTTAAGTGATTTGCCCAGGGTCACTTAGACAACAGACAAACTTAAGTGACTTGCCCAGGATCACTTAGACAACAGACAAACTTAAGTGACTTGCCCAGGGTCATTTAGACAACAGACAAACTTAAGTGATTTGCCCAGGGTCATTTAGACAACAGACAAACTTAAGTGACTTGCCCAGGGTCACTTAGACAACAGACAAACTTAAGTGACTTGCCCAGGATCACTTAGACAACAGACAAACTTAAGTGACTTGCCCAGCTAGTAAGTATCTGAGGCTGGATTTGAACTCAGGAAGACAAGTCTTCCTGACTCCAGATCCAGAACTCTGTACACTATTCCACCTCACTGCTCATTCATTGACACCAGTGGCTCCCTAATGCCTACAAAATACAAAAACCTCTGTTGGCTTTTCTTTTTTTTAGACCCTTGTACTTCGGTGTATTTTCTCATAGGTGGAAGAGTGGTAAGGGTGGACAATGGGGGTCAAGTGACTTGCCCAGGGTCACACAGCTGGAAGTGGCTGAGGCCGGGTTTGAACCTAGGACCTCCTGTCTCTAGGCCTGGCTCTCAATCCACTGATCTACCCAGCTGCCCCTTCTGTTGGCTTTTTTTTTTTAAACCCTTGTACTTCGGTGTATTGTCTCATAGGTGGAAGATTGGTAAGGGTGGGCAATGGGGGTCAAGTGACTTGCCCAGGGTCACACAGCCTTCTGTTAGCTTTTAAAGCTCTTTATAGCCTGGTTTCTTCCTATCTTTTTTTTTTTAAATAACCCTTACCTTTTGTCTTGGAATCAATACTAGGTATTGGTTCCAAAGCAGAAGAGCAATAAGGGCTAGGCAATGGGAGTGAAGTGACTTGCCCAAGAAGTATCTGAGGCCAGACTTGAACCCAGGACCTCCCATCCTCTAGTCCCGGCCCTTCTCGTCCTGTCTTTCCAGCCCTTTATATCTTATTCCCCCCAACATTCTCTGTGATCTAGAGACATGAAACCTCCTTGCTGCTCCTCGTACCAGACATTCTCTCTCCCAACTGGGAGCTTTTTCACTAGCCATTCCCCAGGTCTGGAGTTCCGTCTCTTTTCATAGCCATCTCTTGATTTTCCCGCCTCCTCCAGGTCCCAGCTAAAACTGTATCTTCTGCAGTGCCAGAAGGCCTTCTTGATCCTCTGATGACCCCCAGTTTATCCTGCACGTACCCTGCCTCATCCAGAGTTCTTGGCCTGTTGTCTGCCCCTTTAGGGTGTCAGCTCCCGGAGAACAGGCGTGCGCTTGCTTTTCCTTGTGCCCCCGGGCTTCGCACTGCGGCTGCTGAGTGGTCCGTGAGTCTAGAATTTATTACGCACCTACGATGTGCCAGACGCTGTGCTAAGCTGGAGATACAAAGGAAGGTGGATGGTTCCAGCTTTCAAGGACGAGAAACTCTGCTGGATCCAAGAGACTCTGTCCAGGGATTCCTCTATTTGTTGGCAAGTGTCAGGCCCTCCCCTGCTCGGTCCAGAAGGCTCGATCCAAAAATTTCTTCATCAATTAGCAACTGCCACTTTGGTGTTGGCAGCAGCGTCCAAGCTGGGCCCTGGAACTCATTGCCCTCCATCCGCTGCCATCTCTGGGCCCGTGTGGTACCCAGGAAGGACCCTCTAATGCATGGATTCTTCTTCTAGGGAGACAAATCCAGGGTGTGTGTATATGTGTGTGTGTGTGTGTGTGTGTGTGTGTGTGTGTGTGAGTGTGTGCATGAGTGCATGTGAGTGTATGTGCATGAGAATATGAGAGGGAGAGTGTGTGAGTGTGTGTGAGTGTGTATGAGTGAATGTGTGAGTGAGGGTGAATATGTGTGAGTGAGTGTGTGTGTGAGCATGTATGTGTGAATGTACATGAGTGTATGTGAGTGTGTGTGCATGAGTGTATGAGAGTGAGAGTGTGTGAGTATGTGTGAGTGAGTGTGTGTGAGCATGTATGTGTGTGAGAGTGAGTATATGAGCATGTGTGTGAGTGTGAGAGTGAGTGAGTGTGTATATGTGTGTGAGCATGCATGTGTGAGTGTGTGAGTGTATATGAGTGTGTGTGCATGAGTGTATGAGAGTGAGAGTGTGTATGTATGAGTGAGCGTGTGAGTGAGTGTGTGAGCATGCATGTACGTGAGCATGTATGTGTGTGAGAGTGAGTATATGAGCATGTATGTGAGTGTGTGTATGTGAGTGTGAGAATGCATGTGTGAGTGTGAGTGAGTGTGTATATGTGTGTGAGTATGCATGTGTGAGTGTGTGAGTGTATGTAAGTGTGCATGAGTATATGAGAGTAAGTGTGTGAGCATGTGTGAGTGAGGGTGAGTATATGTGAGTGAGTGTGTGAGAGCATGCATGCATGTGTGTGCATGTGTGAGGGAGTGTGTGAGAGCATGCATGTATGTGAGCATGTATGTGTGAGTGTGAGTATGCATATGTGAGTGGGTAGGAGTGTATGTGAGTGGGTGTGCATGAGTGAGAATGTGTGAACGTGCATGTGTGAGTCTGTGTATGAGTGTGAGTGTGTGTGAGTGTGTGTGAGCATGCATTGTGAATATGTGAGTGTATGTGAGTATGAGTATGAGTGAGTGTGTGAGTGTGTGTATGAGTGTGAGTGTGTGTGTGTGTGTGTGTGAGTGTGAGTGTGAGTGTGTGTGTGTGTGTGAGTGTGAGTGTGAGTGTGAGTGTGTGTGTGTACACACACAGCCCAGGTGCATGAACTGAGCCTGAGCCAATAAATGGTGGCGATGAGGTGTTAAAGGGGCTCGGTCAGTCCCCAGAGCCGGGGGCTTCACACTATATCAAAGACTTAACTTTGTCCAAGGAATTTAACACTTTCTTAAGGAGACTCAGGAGGGACACAAAGAGGCCTTGCCAGGGTCCGGCTGGGCGCTCCCTTTTTGCCCGCTCCTTTCCGGTGGGAATCGGAGTCATTGAATGTTAGAGCTAAAAAGGACTGGAAACATTCCACCTTCTCGTGGATGAGGAAGAGCCCCGAAGGCCAGGGGAGGCAGAGAACCTGCCCAAGGTCACGCAGTTAATAAAGAGGCAGGTCTGGGGGCAAACCCTGGTCCTCTGACCCCGGTACCAGCATTCTTTCCACTAGACTCTTGCCTGCTGCTCCGGCTCGGCTCCTCTGGGTTCCCTAGACCTGGCCTTCTTTCTCCTTTTCCCTTCGTCTGTGCTCGGGTTACTCTCTCCCTCACTGCTTCCATCCGAGCCCCCAGGAGAATAGTTTCCTCTTCTCTCTTCCCTTTTATAAATTCTCTTCGTCCTTCAAGCCCAGTCCAAATACCCTTCTTCCAGGAAAGCTTCCCAGACCACTTTGGGGCTCAGGGATCTCTCTTTGTTCTAATGAGCTCCCATAGTCTACGGGGCTTCCCAGCCTTTTTCTTTTCTTGTCCTAGACTCTCTTCATAGTCTGTCTGATGAAGGTGATGGGTCCCTCCTCCTAATGATATTTTTTGTGTTTTTTTTCAACCCTCACCTTCTGTCCTAGAATCCATACTGTCTATTGATTCCAAGGCAGAAGAATGGTAAGGGCTGGGCAATGGAGGGTTAAGTGACTTGCCCAGGGTCACACAGCTAGGAAGTGTACAAATTTGAATCCAGGACCTCCAGTCTCTGGGCCTGGCTTTTAATCCACTGAACCACTTAGCTGCCCCTCAAAGTGTTTTTAAGTGCATAAAATGCACAGAATTACAAAGGAGACCAATTACAATTAAACATAATGGTCAAAAAAAAATCTTTTTTTAAGTTCATCACC
The DNA here is from genome assembly GCF_016433145.1 of Gracilinanus agilis. NCBI lineage: Eukaryota > Metazoa > Chordata > Mammalia > Didelphimorphia > Didelphidae > Gracilinanus > Gracilinanus agilis. The sequence goes on from NC_058130.1 coordinate 763,170,292, forward strand.
ACTACTGTGGTTTGTCATTCCCACCCCTCACCCCACCCCCAGCTCATTTTACAGATAAGGAAACTGGGTTAAGTGACTTGCCCAGGGTCACACAGCTAGTAAGTATCTCGGGGCCAAATTTGATCTCAGGACTTCCTGACTCCAAGCCCACCCAGCACTCTAACCCCTGTACCACCTAGCTGCCCCTACCATAAATGAGCTGGGCTCATTTTATTTAATTTTATTTGAAATTTCTAATTAATTAATTAATTAAGAATATTTTTTCCATGGTTCCATGATTCATGTTCTTTCCCTCCCCTCCTTCCTCCCCCTCCCATAGCTGATGCTCAGTTCCACCGGGTTTTACATGTGTCATCGATCAAGACCTATTTCCATATTATCGATATTTGGGGCTGATTTTAGACAAACTGCTCGCCTCTCAGGGCCTCAGTTTCCTCCATAAAGCCTTTCCTGGAGGACTTCAACCTTTTTTTTTTAATCTCTCTCAGTCCTAAGACCTGGTGTCTAAAGTCCCTTGTGTTTCCATGACTTGTCAGAAGCTCCTAGAAGTCATCCATGTGGTGAGCATCAGACAACACATGGCGGGCTCTGTTGGCAGCTGCTGCTGGGATGAGGCTCTGTGGAGCTCCCATTCCTTAAGGATCCCTCTCCCTTCTCCTTCCATCCCCAGCCCCACCACCGAGTGGCTGGCGTACTTTGTCAAGTGATTGACTGTTTGCAGAAGTGCTAAGAAAATACATGTGACACAATGTTTTTGAGCATTTCTGAGATATTTATACCCCATAAATGGCACAGTTCTTTTTTTCCCTCTCGGCCACCAAAAAAGGGCTAAATCAACAGTCCTAATCAGGCTAATGGAGAGAAGTCTCACTAGGATAATGAGTGAGCGGACTTCTGTGGCTTTGCCCAGGCACAAATATTCCCCTTGTGTCCTCCCTACTCAACCTTCCCTTCTGCCCTTCCCCAGCTTCCTTACGAGCACTGCTAGGGTATCTCCTCCCAAAGGAAGTCTTTCCTGGTCTCCATCTTTGTCCAGTTATTAGCAGTCTCTTCCTTCTTGATATTATTCAGTACTACTTTTGTTAACTACCATTTTGCCTCCCCAATCCAGCCCAGGTATATTGCCATAGAGATCTGATGAGGCTGGATGATGTCTGGATCATGGCATGTAAACATTCCCCAAGTTTCTAGACATTTTGGATCCCTTTGGAGAGGAACCACCTTAGAGAAGCAGTATGGCTGAGGAGAGAAGGGAGAGATCCACATAATGAAAATAGGGAACATCTCTCCATCAGGAGAGCCACACAGGCTCCCTGATTTTTTACCTGCCTGGCCAGCAGGTAGCAGAGGGACTCAGTGCTTTTCCTCACAACAGAAAACAAGGAAAGACCCCTTATGATGGCGGAGCCTGCATGAAGTTGGGGAGAAATGAGAGTAAATTTGATCAGAATCCCCAGGGTTGGCAAGAAGACTGGAGTCTAGACTAAAGATATCACCTATTCTCCACTCTCCCCTTCTCATTCCTGGAGCACTGCCCAAGAAGAATCTTAGCTTTCCTTTACTCATCCAACCAGTTCATTTCCCATTTTGCCTCCAAGAAATGGGAAGAGAGGGATTGTGGGGAGGGAAAAAGGGGGAGAAAGAGATTCAGCTCTCCATATATAGCCACCATGACCCGCAAGTAGAAACCTGTTCCTATAAATGCTTATTTACATTTTGATGTTACTTGAAGCTGCTATTAAATAATAGCATCATTTAAAATTATTTTAGTGGAGGGCACTAAGTGTGTGGTTCAAAATCGAGAGAGGCAAAATTAACTCAAAAGGGAAAGGTGATCTCTCTTAGCTCAGCCAATTAAATGGAGAATTTCTGCAGAGATTTAGCAAATTCTGAACCTATTCATACCCAGGATGCTTTTCAACCTGGATGAAGACTTAACAAAGAAATGCGTCAGTAGAAGTCAGGGCTTGGTCGGTGTCTTTAAGGGTTCAAGAAACCACTCTGCACCTAGCACCTAGCCAACCCCATAATCAGCTTAACTGTATAATATTGTCCCAATGGTGGGGGCAGCTAAGTGATGCAATGGATAAAGAACTGGGTGTGAAATCAGGAAGACGAGTTCAAATCCAGTCTCAGACACTTACTTAGCAGGGTGACCCTAAACAAGTCACTTAACCCTATTTGCCTCCCTTTCCTCATCTGTAAAATGGGCTAGAGAAGGAAATGGCAAACCATTCTAGTATCCTTGCCAAAAAAACCCTAAATGAGGCCACAAAGAGTTGGGCATGACTGAAACGACTGAACAACAACAAATTCCAGTATCTTCCAAATGTCAGCAGAAATCAAAGAAAGCCCCCTGTATGTCTTGATCTTCTGCAACAAACTAATAGACAGGAGTCACTCAGGATGGGCCGCCATATGCAATGTGGGTGGGAACATCCAAACAGATAGATCATGGACCCATTTGGGTAGCTGAGGTTACTTGGTATTTACCTGTGCTCGTGTTGTGTCCCCCCAAGAAGAATGGAAGCTCCCAGAGAGCATTTTTGCCTTTCTGTCCCCCTCCAACACCTAGTATGGCACAGGGAACCCAAAATGAATTTCTCCACAGTTATGTTCACCCATCTCTAAAACGGAGGGCATTAACGCCTGCCCCTTGGTGAACTCCCAGCAAGAAAGAAATCATCAGAAGCTCCCGGCCAGTTCAGGGAAAAGAAGCTGCCATATAAATTATTCATTCTTCATTGGAAAGGTAAGTTCGGTTCAGGGTAATGCACGTTGGCAGCAGCCCTGTAAACACCAAGGAATTACCACAACATTCTAGCATAATGCTTTGAACCTCATACAGTGTTTCCAGCATAGGGGAAATGACTCTTGTTATGAGCTCTGTTCATGCTAAGTTAAAAGGATTGCCTTATCCGATCACACCGAGGTTATGTTTGGCCTCGGCAATGGCGTATAGAAGTGGGAAGATCACCAGACTCAGCATCAGAAGGATCTGGGTTCCAATCCTGATTCTAATACCTATTGGCTGGATGATCCTGGACAAGTCATTTAACTTTGGTTTACCTCAGTTTCCTTATTTGTAAAATGGGGATCACAATAGCATTTAAATCATGTTGTTCGTCATTTTAGTCATCCAATTCTTTATGACCCCATTTGGGGTTTTCTTGGCAAAGATTCTGGAGTGGGGGTCAGCTGGGTGACTCAGTGGATTGAGAGCCAGGACTAGAGGAAGTTCTAGGTTCAAATTTGGCCTCAGACACTTCTTAGTTGAGTGACCCTGGGTAAGTCACTTAACCCCCATTGCCTAGCCCTTACCATTCTTCTTCCTTAGAACCAGGACTAAATATTGATTCTAAGATGGAAGGTTTAAAAAAAAAGATCCTGGAGCACTTTGCCATTTCTTTCTTCAGCTTATTTTACAGATGAGGAACTGAGGCAAATAGGGTTAAGTGACTTGTCCAGGGTCACACAGCTAGGACGTGTCTGAGACCAGATTTGAACTCAGGACGATGTGTCTTCTTAATTCCAAACCCTTTGCTCTATCACCTAACTGCCCTGCTGGCTCACTTAACTTCTGTTTGCCTTAGTTTCAGTAAAATGGGGATCATGATCACACTTACCACATAGGACTATTGTAAAACTAGAGGTTACTAAATCCTCAGCTAAAGCATTGGAGGGAGGCAGGCAGGGGTAATTATGGGAGATGTTCCCTATCAGAGGCCGCAGTGGATAGAGCCCTTGACCAAGATCAAGAAGAACTCTCAGTGTCACCCTGGGCAAAGCGCTTAATTTCTGTTTGCCTTGGTTTCCTCAACTGTAAAATGGGAATAACAACAGCACTTTCCTGGCAGAGCCGTTGTGGGATAATATTTGTAAAAACTGCTTGGCACAGGACCTAGGACATAGTAGGCATTACATAAATACTTATTCTTTCCTCCTTTGTATTATTTTATCATGAGAGGACAAAAAAATTCCAAAGCCCCAGCAAGGTCGCTGGGCCAACGTGTTGGCACAGGGATGCCCTTCGGTCTCTATATTTCTTTTGGATTGAACAGGTCTCTGCTCTCCCGTAATTGGAATCAGCTCCCTCTACTGAGTAATGGAGGGGAAAACGAATGTGAAAATGATATGGACACAGGCCCTAAACAATAATTCTGCATGTGTTGCCAAGCACAACTCGGCCCAATCCCTCTCTTCTTTTCACAAACAAAAATTCATCTTTTTGTTTATGACACCTCTGGCAAATTATGAAAAGTCCCTGGGCCTCTTTTTCCTTGTCTGTGAAATGGAGGGCTGGAACTAATTAGCTTCTATGGCACCTTCCAGCTCTAATTCAATGATGCTATGATCCCAAGTCACTAACCGCCCTGTGCCTCAGTTTCCTCATCTATAAAATGAGGGGTTTGGATTTGATGACCCCCAAGTTGCCTTCTAGCTCTAAAATTTTGATTAGTGATTCATCACTAATAAATGTGATGCTATGATCCTAAGTCTCTAACCTCCCTGTGCCTCAGTTTCCTCATCTATAAAATGAGGGGTTTGGACTTGATGACTGCCCCCCAAGTTCCCTTCTAGCTCTAAAATTTTGATTAGTGATTCATCAATAATAAATGCGAGGTTCACTAAGGAAGGGAAAATGTCCCCACAATTGGGGATACAGATCCTGCAGAGCATACAGATCCAGAAGATTCAATAAATGAGAGTCACACTTTGGGATCATAGCTCTAGAGATGAAAGGGACCTCAGAGGCCATTAGGGGAGCTATAACTTGATATAACCCAGATTCTCAAGATGTTTCATTTTCACCTGAGTCCAACAGCCAACCCCAGGGATAGCTACCTACACTAAATCAGGAAGACCTCCATTCAAAACCTACCCCAGATACTTACATGCTTTGTGACCCTGGGCAAGTCACTCTTGATCTTGATTTCTTTATCTTCAAAATGAGAGAATTAAGTTGAATAACCTCTAAGGTCTCCACTAGTTCTAAGTCTATGATCCTATCCTAAATCTATTATTTTATAAATGAGGAAGTCTGGAAACATTGAGCAACTTCTTCAACGTCATATAGATAATAAACACAATTCAAACCCAAGGCCACTGTTCTTTCCAACCTGCCAGTAATGTTGATCAATAATCTAAATCTGAGTCTATCTATCAGCAACACTTGACTGGTGATTCAGTGGATAAGGCTCTGAGTCTGGAATTAGGAAGAACTGAGTTCAAATTTGATCTCAAACATTGACTAACTAGGTGACCCTGGGAAAGTCCCTTAACTTCTGCTTCAGTTTCTCTGATTGAAAAATGAGGATAATAGCAACAACTTTGCAAAGTTGTTGTGAGGATTATATAAGATAATATTTTTCTACTTAACAATACTTGGGGCAGCTAGGTAGCACAATGGATAGAGATCTCATCTTGGAGTCAAGAGGACCAGAGTTCAAATCTGGCCTCAGATACTTCCTAGTTGTGGGAAAGTCACTTAATCTTGTTTGCTTAGCCCTTGCTTTTCTGTCTTAGAGTTCTTACCAAATCAGAAGGTAAATGTTTTTTTTTTAAAAGTTCTTAGTATAGCACCTAGAACATAGTAGGCAATTAATAAATGCTTGTTCCCTTCCCTTCCTGTCCCACCATTGCACTTTTAGCTTGAAGATATCCATTCTTTTCAGTTGACTTGCAAGGAACTGGGTCTGAGATCTATGGAGATGTTATCACTCCCCATCAATCAACAGAGCCAGTGACCTGAGGACAGCCCACAGCAAGATGAGCTTTCAGATTTCCCTGACCCTGAGCTAGGCTATATTTGCAGCCCTGCCTTCTTCTGGCATTGCCAGTCTCTGAGAGGTGAGTGGGTGAAAATTCCTCCCCTGTGAAGAGATCAGCTGGTTGAGGGAAATTATCCCATTTTGATCTTTAGAACAAAGCAAGCTTACAGTTGGGAGGCTGAGTTTTCTTTCATGTGGACCATTTCAAAGAAAGACATTCTGATTACAGTGGATTGGACTGGCTGTGGAGCCTCAATTGTGACCAACAGTTCAGGGAAAAGTCCTAAGATAATTGATTTAAAGCTGGGGGGAACCTTGGAAGTCATCTGGTCCAATCCTAACATCTCAAAAATAAAGGATTCAGCCTAGAGAAGTGAAGGAATTTGCTCAAACTAGAATTTGAATCCAGGACATCTGTTCCCACATTAATATGAGTACATAATTAATGTGTCCTCAATTCTCAAGAGTCTCTGCTTTGGAGTGTTTTTTGGTTAACATAATCAAACTGAGCAGCAGCTAATATTTGACAATGGGAAGAGAAATAACTAAGCATTTATTAAGTGCCTACCCTGTGCTAGGCACTTTACCAATATTATTTCTGGGTCAGCTAGGTGGCACAGTGGATAGTGAGCCATGTCTAGAGATGAGAGGTCCTCAGTTCAAATCTGTTCTTAGATACTTCCTAGCCGCATGACCGTGGGCAAGTCACTTAAGCCCAAGCCTAGCCTTTGCTTCTCTTCTTAGAATGTATACAAAGACAGAAGATGAAGGCTATTATGTGTGTGTATTTATATACATACATAATTTCATTTGATCCTCACAATCATCCCAGGTAGTATATGCTATTTATTGTGTTCCTTTTATTGAAGAGGAAACTGGTACTAGAGTTAGAAAGATATAAGATATTTACTAGCTATGTGACCTTGGACAAGTCACTCCACTCTCTTGGCTTCAGTTACGTTATCTGTAAGATGAGCTGGAGAGGAAAATGGCAAACCACTCCGGTATCTCTGCAAGAAAACCCCGAATGGGGTCACAAAAGAGTTGGACATGACTGAAAAGTGCCTGAGCAATAAAAGCTATTTCTGGGGACCGGCTATTCCAAATTTCTGCATTTGCCTTTTGTGAAGAGAGGTCAGATGGTGCAGAGCTAGGAGAAGAGAAATTGGCTAACTCTTCTCTCGGAATGGATATTCTCACAAATCCTCACTCACCACCCCTTGAAGTGCCTTAGCTTTTGCATAATGTAAATTCTTATTTAATTCATGTGCTGGCTCAATATTTGTTCATTTGTCTTTATGCCCTTAATCTGCCAAGAGGCATCAGTGCTGTCTGTCTGGATTGGAAGCTCCCAGAGAACAGGGACCAAACAGAACAGGACAACTGCCCTTGTCTGGCTGCCATCATCCTCATTTTAACGGAGGGAGTTTGGGGCACAAGAAAGAGCCCACAACCTGGAGTCATAGAATCTGAGTTGAAATCCCAGTTCTGCTATTTACTACCAGTGTGACTTTGGGTAAGTCACTTTATCTCTATCAGCCTCAGTTTCCTCCTCTGTAAAATCAGTGTGTTAGACTCATTGAACTCTGTGAGTCAAATGAGGTATAGAGCTGCACAGTGCCTGGCACATAGTAGGTATATAATAAATACTTCTCGGATCCCTTCCAGCTCCAGAGGGATGGCACCCTAGACAGACTCTATTCCAGTGATTCCCAAAGTGGGTGCCACCGCCCCCTGGTGGGTGCTGCAGCGATCCAGAGAGGCGGTGATGGCCACAGGTGCATTTATCTTTCCTATTAATTGCTATTAAAATTTAAAAAAAAAATCATCTCCAGGGGGCTAAGTAATATTTTTTTCTGGAAAGGGGGCGGTAGGCCAAAAAAGTTTAAGAACCACTGATTTATTCCATTATAAGAGTCTAAGAAGTATACAATCTGAGTCAGAGTCACTATTGTTCAGTCATTTTCCCTATTGTTCAGTCATTTCAGTTCAGTCCAGCTCTATTTGTGACCCTATTTGGGATTTTTCTTGGCACAAAGACACAGGAGGGATTTGCCATTTCCTTCTCCAGCCAGCTCATTTTATAGATGAGGAAATAGAGGCAAACAGGGTTAAGTGACTTGCCCAGGGTCACACAGCCAGTGAGTGTCTGAGGTTGGATTTGAGTCTTCCTGACTGCAAGCCTGGTGCTCTATCCACTGGGCCACCTAGTTGCCCCCTATACTTTCTTCAGGAAGTCTCAATTATGCAGGAGGAGTCATCAGAAAGAGGTGCCGAAAGGCTGACTCCTTGGACTTGTCTCAGCCTGAGAGGAGGAATCAGTATTTGATATAAACTAGCCAGTGATTTTATTGAATCTCAGCTGACCAGTCACTAGCCAGGACCTCTGGCCTCTGCTAGTGCATCTCAGGTCAAGGGGAGTGGCATGCAAGGGTCCCTCTCTGACCCTGACATGAGTGTGGTCACTCTTCCCTATTGTCAAGTGACCCCTTCTGGAGCCCTAGGCTCCCACTGCTCCCGGTAGCAGGAGTGTTGGGAAGGCCAAGGGGAATTTATTACAAGACTCTCCCTATGTGGGCAGCTAACTGGCTCAGTGGATAGAGAGTCAGGCCTAGAGACGGGAGGTCCTGGGTTCAAATCTAGTCTCAGACACTTCCTAGCTGTGTGACCCTGGGCAAGTCCTGACTGCTCTTCTGTCTCAGAACCTATACTTAGTATTGATCTAATACAGAAAGTAAGGCTTAAAAGATAAATCTATAGCTAAAAAAGACCATAGAGATTATTAAATCGGACTCTCTTTTCCAGATGAGGAAACTGAGGCAAACAGGGGTTAAGTGACTTGCACGGGGGCACACAACTAGGAAGTATTTGAGATTGCATTTGAACTCTGGAGAAGTCTTCCTGATTCCAGACCAAGAACGCTCTCCACTTTGTCACCGAGCTGCCCAGCAGTCCAAGTGTCAGCTTCTCTAAAGGAGCTCTTCTCCTTTTATCCCTCCCCCTTTCAAGCTTCCTTTTTCAGCTACATTTTCCTTCTTTGGGTTAGAGATTGATTTGATTCCCGCCCCTCTGAAGTTGTAGATCAGTGACATCTGAGTGTGACTGCCAACCCCCTTCCCCCCAGCGCACACACACACACACACACACACACACACACACACTCACACTCTCACACACACACTCACACATCCTTTCTTTGGCTTCTTTCAAACACATCTACTCCAATTACAAGGAGCTGCCCAGCCCCTCCCCCACTTCCCTTTTTTACCTTCCCCCTGCTCAACCCTTGAAGGAGAATTCACTGTCCCCCTCTGAGGAAGTCCCCCGGGAACTCGGTATCAGAAGGCGCCGGAGACAAGGAAAGCCCAGAAAGAGCAAATGAGATAATCAAAAGAATTACAGTAATTGCTTTCTCCTTTTCCTTGTCCCATGATGTGGACTGCCCAGCATCCCCCTCTCTTTCTCGGGTGGGCATACTCTCATATGTTCTCCTCCCCTCCCCCAGAGTCCTCCCTTCTAACCCCCTCTTTACTGTTCTCTCTCTCTCTCCCTCCCTCCTCCCTCTCTCCCTCTCTCTCTTTCTCCCCCCTCTCTCTGTGTCTTCCCCCCCCCCCCCGTCTCCCTC
>NC_058130.1:763182584-763192536 GCF_016433145.1 Gracilinanus agilis
TCTCTCTCTCTCTCTCTCCCTCTCTCCCTCTCCCTCTCCCTCTCCCTCTCCCTCTCTCCCGCTCCCCCCTCCGCTCTTCCTCCCTTCTCTGCTAGGCTGGAACATTCCGCGGGAATATGATGGATGATCACCTGTCACACTTTGTTTATTATAATTCAGACAATCAATTACACATCTCCAGCACCAGGCCGGCCCCCAGGAAATTTACATGCTCAGCACAAACCAATGTGAAAATACAATCTCGTTTGCCAAATGCTTCCCTTCCCGGGTCTGGCCCGATGATTGCAGCCTGTGTTTGCTTCCACAGTCATGTACGGCTGACGGTGTCATCATTTACTGCCTGGCACAGGTCACGTAACGGAGCTTTATTTATTGTCTCACGGCGGGGCCAAGGCTGGGAAGGGACGGCCCGGCGGGGCTCCCAAGAGCCGGCGCCCCGGCCACCCCTTTACCATAACAACCTCCAGCACCCCATCTGGGGGCGGGGCCTACGCGCAGGAAGACCTCCCTCGAGTTCGAATTACCTCCTGGTCAGGCAGAGCTGACCTCGAATGTGGGGGGCTCAAGTGAGACAGGACAGGAGTAGAATTGGTGGAGAGAGAGAGGGAGGGAGGGAGAGAGAAAGAGGGAAGGAGGGAGGGAGAGAGAAAAAGAGGGAGGGAGGGAGGAAGAGAGGAGGGAGTGGAGTGGGGGGAGGGAGGGAGAGAGGGAGAGAGAGAGAGAGAAGATGCTAATTACTAGACTATATATGGGCCTTGCAGATTGGCAAAGTGATTTCCTTGCTATGAATCCGTGATAAAATAAAGATTATGTCCCCATTTTACAGAGGAGGAAACTGAGGGTCAAAAAGAATTAAGATAAGGAGAGACAAAGATGCCAGGAAGGAAGAAAAGAGAGAAGAGACTTGATCACCTTTACTTGCTTTGGGACCTGGGTCGAGTCCTTTCATTTATGTGGACCTCAGTTTCTCCATTTCTAAAAATAAAAGGATCGGATTAGATCACTGATGGGCAAACTACAGCCTGCGGTCCAGATTGGGGGGGAGGGCTGAAATTTTCTCTCCGGCCCTGGGACATTATTCCTAATCTGATGAATACAACTAGTAAGATACAATACAATGAAACTTCGAGAAAGAGTTGCCTTAGAAACAGACTGACAGATGAGCATTTCCTTTCCTTTGGCCCCTCTTTAAAAAGTTTGCCCATCACCGGATTAGATCAAAGGATCACAGTATCATAGATCTTAGGAACCCTCTAGTCATAGGATCATTGATCTAGAGCTGAAAAGCATATTAGAAAACAACTAGCCCAACTTTTTCATTTTTACAGATGGGAAAACTGAGGTCCAAGAAGGAAAAATGACTATTTAAGATCACACAGGTGGTAAATGGCAAAAACACGATTGGTACCCAGGACCAATTTCTGATGTAGCATCCCATCTCCTAGTTTTAAGGTTCTTTCTACCTTTAATGTTGAGTGATTTGTTTTTTCCATCTTCTAAAAGGGCAAGAGAGAAGGAGGAGGAGGAGGAGGAGAAGGAGAAGGGGAAGGAGAAGGAGAAGAGAGGGAAGAAAGGAAGGAGGGAGAGGGAAGGAAGGAAGAAGTTTTATTAAGTTCTTACCATGTGCAAAGCACTGTGCTAATTAATGGGGATGCAAAAAGAAAATGATGACAGCCCCATGCTCTCAGAGAACTTAAATTCTGCTGAGCAGAGACAAACTCAGGGGAGGTTTCTGCTGTAAGTCATTTGGAAAAGTCCACATGGGCCTGAGGGCGCAGTAGCAGGGCAGATGTTGAGGCCTCTTTTAACATCAATTGATTACATGATATCTGTTTCTGATATTGAACCACTCAACTCCATCTTCCTGGGAGAGGTGGAAGTGTATTTGGGTGTAAGAGATGTTTCTGTCCTCTCCAAGGAACATTTAACCATTAAGGTAGTAGCTATGTACTGATGAGAAATGGGCATCTTACCAACAATCTGAACTATTTAAAAGTGGAGAGAGCTGCCCTGGGGAGATAATGGGTTCCCCTTCACTGGAGAGCTCCCAGCAAAAAGTGATGAGTACTTTGGGGGGCATGTGATAATGGGCAGGTTATATCACCCCTCTGGGTTTCCATGTCCTGTTCTGCACAGTGAAGAGACTGAATTCCTTTGAGGTCCTTTCCAAACCTGAAATTCTATGACCTTTCCCGAGTCACTTACCTCTTAGAGTCAAAAATCTGAGCTCCAATTCCATGATCATCGTTTACTAACTGTGTGACCTTGGGCCAGTCACTGAACTATTTTCTGAGCCCCATTTTCCTCAGCTGTAGAAAAGAGATAAACCGCTCTGTCTAGCCTATTTCACAGGGCAGTGGTGATGATCAAATAAATGGGTGAGTGTAAGAATACTTTGTAAGCTTCCAAAACCCCCTGCCTTAAATAATCAAATAATCAATTTAATGTATTTATGAGTGCGTAATAGTGATGTGACAAATCTGGAATGCTTTGAATCTCAGGAACTACCTAGGCTGTCATTCACATCCGGACAAATAGACCTGAGAGTGTTCCTGACCAAGAAAACATTATTTACTTGAACACCCAGTGGAGAAGATGACTTGAATAAGACATAAGGTACCTTGAGCAGCAGCTCCTAAATCCCCATGTTTCTCCTACATTTGCCACCCGGCTGTGGATCTCATTTTGTCAGAATCCACTAAGCCTGGGGAGCTGGTCTCAGACACCAAGCGTAATAGCAGTAGCTAACATTTAGATAGAGATTTAAGGCTTGCAACCCTCCATATATTATCTGAAGATCATAATTCTGGAGCTGAAAGGGATCATGGAATTCATCTAGTTCAGCTCCCCTCATTTTGCTGATGGGGAAACTGAGTCCCAGAGAAGTTATCTGACTTGCCTGAAGCCATCCAGAGAACTGGGATTCCAAATTGGACCCTCTAATCCCAAGACAGCTTGCTTATCATTATATCATGTTTCTTTGCCTAGTTTGAACCTCCTCAAAAAAAAATGTTGGCAGGTAACTCCTACAAATATTCTTTTATAGAGAAGGAAACTTGGTATCAGAGGAATTAAATGACTTGCCCAGGGTCAAATAACTGGTAAATGTTAGAATCTGAGTTTAGGTCCTGCTAACCCCAAATTTAGCCCACTTTTCACTGCATCAGTATGTCCTCCCTTTTTCAGTGTCTATAGACCACTATGGGACAGCTAGGGGGCATCAGACTGCACAAGAAGACTCAACTTCTTGAATTCAAATCCAGTCTCAGACACTTACTGGTTGTGTGACCCTGGGCAAGTCACTTAATCCTGTTTGTCTCAGTTTCCTCATCTGTCAAATGTACTGGTGAAGGAAATGGCAAACCATTCAGTATCTTTGCCAAGAAAACCCCAAATGGGGCCACAAAGAGTCAGGCATGACTGAAAACTGACAGAACAACCACATGGACCACTAGATTTGTGATTTGTGCCAGGAATGTTGTCCCCAGTCTCCTGGTCTCTTTCAAGTCCCAGCTAAAATTTCACCTTCTATAGGAAGTCCTTCTTAATCTTCTTTAAACCTAATATGTTCCCTCCATTGATTAGCTCCAATTTCTTCTGTCTATGGCAGTGATTCCCAAAGTGGGTGCTACCGCCCCCTGGTGGGTGCTGCAGCGATCCAGGAGAGGTAGTGATGGCCATAGGTGCATTTAGCTTTCCTATTAATTGCTATTAAAAATTTTAAAAATTAATTTCCAGGGGCGGTAAGTAATATTTTTTCTGGAAAGGGGGCGGCAGGCCAAAAAAGTTTGGGAACCACTGGTCTATGGTTTATTTATTTATTTAAAACCCTTAGCTTCTGTCTTAGAATCAGTACTGTAAGGGCTAGGCAATGGGGGTTAAGTGACTTGCCCAGGGTCACCCAGCTAGGAAGGGTCTGAGGACAGATTTCAATCTAGGACTTCCTGTCTCTGGGCCTGACCCTCAGTCATTGAGCCAAGAAACATAATAAATAAATAATAAATAATATAAATATAAATAAGCTATGGCTTATTTATTCCTAGTTGTTTATATATTATCTCCTCCATTAAACTAGAAACTCCTTGGGCAGGGACAATATTTTGCCTTTTGTTGTACCTTCAACATTTAGCCCAATGGTTAGAACATAGTAGTCTCCTAATGAGTGTCTGTTGTCTGCCTGACTGTTCCTCATTGTCCCCATCTCTAAAATTAAGTAGCTGGACTCAAGATCCCTTCCACTTCCAACGTTCTATGATCAGAAACTCAGGTGTTGTGATAATTCATGTATAAACCAGAGCAGATTATTCCCCCTCTCCAAGAGAGGGGAGGTTATGGGAGAGAGAAAGACAATTCGGATTTTATCATTTCCGAAAATGTATGTTGGAAATTAGTATTACATGTAATTGGGAAAATAAACTATCTTTGAATGAAAGAAAAAGAAATTCATGATCTGATCGTACGTTGTCTTTGCTGCTGCATTAAGTCTGGGTTTGCCCACGTTGGTTTAAAATTTGCAGAGCACAAAGGAACTCTCCTTCATCCCTGCTCCCTGCCACCATCAGGGCAGAAGGACTCCTGGGATTGTCTACCCTGGACAGAGAGGTGCCAGAGTGCCAGCTCACCGGAAAGAAAATCTCTCTACTGGGTGAGACCTTGTTTGCATCTCCTAACTGGGGGCCTTGAGCTTAGACTAGGTTGTTTCGGTATAGATCCAAACATTTGTATCGTTGTTCATCTTGATTATTTTGGATCGACAGTGCCGTGTTGGGACAAGTACACTGGATTGGGGAGCTCATCTTCAGCCCTCGGGCACTTAACTCACTCTGTGACCCATCCATCCCCTTCCATCTGTGGGCTTTAGAATTCTCCTCGGTCAGATGCAGACAAGGAATACTGCTAATACCTACCTCCTTGGATTGTTGGGAAGCTCCTGGGTGCCACAGTGGCAAGAGGGTTAGATGAGGAGGAGCTGAATTCAAACCCTGCCTCTGGTTTTCATTGCCTGGGTGACTTTTGGGCAGATCACTGAATTCCTGTGGACCTCAGTCTCCTCATCTGTAAAAGAAGCCTTCTTTGAAGGCTTCTTTTAGCTCCATATCAGGGCTCCTATGACCTTGGGTAGGTCACTTAAACTCTGGGTCCAAGTTTCCTTATCTTTCAAACGAGGGGGTTAGACTTCATGCCCTGTGAGGTCCCCTCCAGCTCTAGAGCAAGGATGCCCAGGCTAGGGCTCTGCTAACTAGAGCACAGTGTACACTTACTCTTAACAGTCTCTTAATTTATCCTGCCTCTTACAGGGTCACACACTCCCTAAGTACTCAATTAATCTTAATTGATGACGGCCCTAACTAATTGGACACTGGCCTGAAGGAAGCAAAGGGGGTGAGAACTGGGAACTCTACAGAAACACAAACAAGGGAGAAGATCCGAGAATAGAGAGCGGGAAAAGGGCAAAAATTAAGCCCCACATGGGTACTCTGATTGAACACAAGGAGTGTAGAGATAGAAAGTTGACTCCTGCCGTGGACTGGTTGTTTCTCTTCTTCTTCCTCCTCCTCCCTCTCCTCCTCTTCCTTTTCCATTGGGAGTTGTTGTTTTATTCATTGTTCAATCATGTCCAACTCTTCATGACCCCATTAGGAGTTTTCTTGGCAGAGATACTGGAGTAGTTTGCCATTTCCTTCTCCGGATCATTTTATAGATGAGAAAACTGAGGCAAAGAGTGAAGTGACTTACCCAGGGTCACACAGGTAGTTTTCCATTTCCTTCTCCAGCTCATTTGACAGATGAGGAAACTGAGGCAGAGTGAAGTGACTTACCCAAGGTTACACAGGTAGTTTTCCATTTCCTTCTCCAGCTCATTTGACAGATGAGGAAACTGAGGCAGAGTGAAGTGACTTACCCAGGGTCACACAGGTAGTTTTCCATGTCCTTCTCCAACTCATTTGACAGATGAAGAAACTGAGGCAAACGGTGAAGTGTTCTTGCCAGGATTACCCAGGTAATAAGTGTCTGAGGCCATATTTGAACTCAGGAAGATGAATCTTCCTACCTCTAGTCCCAGCACTCAATCTACTGTGCCATTGAGCTTCCCTCTTTTCCTTACTCGTTCTCATCGTGACTTAAAGGAAGGAACAAGGTATGTCTAAGGATTACAAATCAGAGGCACATAGATTTAAAGCTGGAGGGACTTTAGGAATAACCAGTGTTCATCCTGCCATTTTTTTAAACTTTTAGCTTCAATTTTATTTTTATTTATTTTTTTAAAGCCTTAAATTTAAATTTTCCTGAAATTTCCTTAAATCCTTAAATTAAATTAAGTTTCCTTAAATTTAAATCTTCCATCTTAGAATCAATATGTATTGATTCTAAGGCAGAAGAGTGGTAAGGGCTAGGCAATGGGGGTCAAGTGACTTGCCCAGGGTCACATAGCTAGGAAGTATCCAGATTTGAACCCAGGACCTCCCATCTCTAGGCCTGGCTCTCAACCCACTGAGCTACCCAATCAATATTGTATATTGGTTTTAAAGCAGAAGAGCAGTAAGAGTTAAACAATGAGTGTAAAGTGACTTGCCCAGGGTCACACAGTTAGGAAATATCAGAGACCATCTTTGAACCCAGGACGTCCATCTCCTGGCCTGGCTCTCTCTATCCACTGAACCACCCAGTTGTCCCTTCACTCTGCCATTTTAGGGAGTCTGGGAGAGGTGAAGCAATGTTCCCAGGCACAGGGATGGCAAGGAAGAAAGCTAGGATTGAAACCCAGGTTTCCCCACTGAAGAGCTGGTTCTCATTGGATTATACCAGGCTATCTCTACGAAGGTGTTGGTGAATTCCCTTGGCTATCATTGGTTGATGAACAGACTGTATTCTCTGGATTGGGCTGAAAATATTCAATTCAGCAACATGGACCGTGCATCAGCTATGCACCAACATGCACAGGGCCAGGCACTGAGAATACAGAGGCAGAAATAAAGACAAAAATATTTCTATTAGGGCTATGGAAGGGACAGCTAGGTGGTGTAGCAAATAGAACACACAGGGTCTGGAGTCAGGAGACCTGAGTTCAAATCTGACCTAGATACTTACTAGCTTTGTGACCCTGTGCGAGTCACTTAACCCTGTTTATTTCAGTTTCCTCATCTGTCAGATGAACTGGAAAAGGAAGTGACAAACCACTAAAACATCTCTACCATGAAAACCCCAAAAGGGGTCACAAATTAACAACAAGAAGGGGTTATGGAATAAGAAATACAAAATGGAGATAAGCTTGGTTTGGGGAAGGCAAATAGATAAAGAGTGCTGGTCCTGGAGTCTGAGGTCCTGGGTTCAAATCCTCTCTTTGACATTTTCCTGCCTGTATGACCTTGGAAAAGTCACTAACCTACTCGAACCTCAATAACCTCACATGTAGGGGGCAGCGATATGGCTTTCCAAGTGGATTGAGAACCAGGTCTAGAGATGAGAGATCTCGGGTTCAAATATGGCCTCATTTGCTTCCAAGCTGAGTGACTCGGGGTAAGTCACTTAACTCCCATTATCTAGCCTTTACTGCCTTTCTGCCTTGGAACCAATATGCTGTTGATTCCAAGATGGATGGTAAGGGTTAAATATCTATATCTATATCTATATCTATATCTATATCTATATCTATATCTATATCTATATCTATGTCTATGTCTATGTCTATGTCTATGTCTATGTCTATATCTATATCTATATATATCCCCATCTAAAATGAAGGGATTCCCTTAGATGGACTCTGGCATTCTTTCTAGCTCTCCATCTAGGGTTCTCTAAGTGCACCATTATATAAAATCATTTCAAGAGAGAGAAGAAATGAGGATTTTAAAAGACAGACTTGAGGGAGAAGACCCCAGACCCGGGGCCTCTGGTGATCGCTGACTGGCCTTTGCAAAGAGCTTTATTTCCAGAGTTTATCACAGTGCCTGGCACATAGTAGGTACTTCCTAAATGCTTGTTGGTTTGTGGATTATAAAATTTTGATCGTTATTTGATAAATGAATAGGGTACAGTGACTTATCCACAGACATCTAGCTAATACACGTAGGTGGTAGATTTTCTTCCCTCCATATCCAGCTCATCATCCAAGGGGCCTGAGGCCAGCAAGATGCCGTGCTAACAGAGAGGTGAATCTCAAGTAGGTTCGGTTGTATCCCAGGGAAGAAGCCGAGGGCATTTGTTGCTGTTAAAACAGTTCATCCTCTGATAGAGGTTGGCAGACAACCCGAAATGAATCACTGGAGTGGTTCAAAAATTCCAGGGGAATTCCCCCGGGGACTCTTCCTGACTCTGTGGCTTGGGGATCTCTCAGGCTGGGATTATTGGTTTCAAGGTTCTCCCGGTGGGATTAGATGACCCTCCTGGCCTGAGGCTGTTTGACAACTCATGCCCAAAGACAATGATCTCTCTGGGGAGGCTCTGACAACACCTGAGACCACTGGGCAGGGCCACCATCATGGCCACCAGCTCTAGACCTCAGAGTCTGCTGCCTCCGACAAAGGGAGTTCAAGAGGAAGAGTGAAAGCCAGACTGAAGCCACACTGCCATGGACGACTACAATGTCAAGAGGGCCCTCATGCAACAAGTCAAGTAGTCTGGCTTGAGCAAGACTGACGGAGCCAGAGGATGCATCCCTAGCTGGGCCGCTTAGCTTAACCCTGTGGGTATGGAGTATGTTAAGGTCGACTGCTTCTCTGGGGTGAAGATGGTAGTGGTGGTGTTGGGAGACCAAGAATGGTGATGGGAAGGACCTTAGAACAGGGGATGTCAGAGCTGAGAGGGAGCTTAGAACAGGGGATGTCAGAACTGAGAGGGAGCTTAGAACATGGGATGTCAGAACTGAGAAGACCCTTAGAACAGGGGATGTCAAGGCTGGGAGGATCCTTAGAACATGGAATGTCAAAGCTGAGAGGGGGCTTAGAACAGGGGATGCCAAGGCTGGGAAGAGCCTTAGAACAGGGGATGCCAGCCAGATCCAGGAGGGATCCTGGTGCTACAGAACAACCCCTTGTTCTGGACCAGGGTCTAAGTGCTAGCTCTGCTTCTCACCCTGCCTGGTTAGTCTCTGCGCTCTGAGCTGGCCCATTGTCCCTCCCTCCTGAATGAGGCCGTTCTGGACTAGTTCCTCTAAATGTTTGCCTTTCTCTTTATTCTCCTCCCATTGCCAGCCACTTCCCGATGAGTCCAAGCCAATAAAACCCCCTTAAAACTGTTCACTCGCCCTCACTCTGTGTAAACAGGAGCAGAACTTAAACCCAAATCAACACGTTCTAGTTTCAGAGCCCCCCGGGCCACTTCCAAAAGTGAAGCCGACGCACTGTCGTGGGGGTCTCAGGCTTCGGAGCTGGAAGGCATCTAAGACTCGGCCCTTGGGGTTCAGCCCTGAGCTTGACAAAGGAGCGACCCAAAGGGCTACGTCTGAGACCGCTTGGAAAGGTCCGAGAGGAAAGGCGTGAAAAGTCCCCATTAAGCTTTGGGGGGTTGCTGTGGGCAGAGGTGGGGAACGTTCATGACTAGTTGTGGCATCAGGCGTCCTCGGGAGCTCCCAGCTTCCACGGATCCAGCTCAGAAACGGAAATCCTTCTGTGAAACCCCTCCAGTCATAGGGAGCTGCCCAGAGCAGAGAAACCGAGGAGCTGGCCAGGGTCCCATAATCCACTCTTCTTCCTGCCTCTAAGGCCGGCTCTCTATCTGGTACTCTATTGTACCCATAGTGGAAGCCATGCTCACATGTAATCTACACAGGAGTGTAGGGATCAATCAACATGTATTTGTTATGTGCCTATCACATGCCTGGCATTGTGCCAAGTGCCAGGGGTACAAAGAAAGGCAAAAAAATCAATCTATCCATCAAGGAATTGATGAATCAATGAATCAGTGATCCATAATCAGTCCTCCAGGAATTCACATTCTAAAGAAGGAGACAACA
>NC_058130.1:763194101-763196601 GCF_016433145.1 Gracilinanus agilis
TCTTTTTTCTCTTTCTTCTATCTCTCTTTCTGTCTTTCCTCTTCTCCTCTTTCTCCCCATTTATTTCTCTCTCTATGTCTCTATCATTCCTCTCTTCCTCCCTCTCCTCTTCTCTCCTCTCCTCTCCTCTCTTTCTCTTTTTCTTTTTTCTCTTTCTTCTATCTCTCTTTCTGTCTTTCCTCTTCTCCTCTTTCTCCCCATTTATTTCTCTCTCTATGTCTCTATCATTCCTCTCTTCCTCCCTCTCCTCTTCTCTCCTCTCCTCTCCTCTCTTTCTCTTTTTCTTTTTTCTCTTTCTTCTATCTCTCTTTCTGTCTTTCCTCTTCTCCTCTTTCTCCCCATTTATTTCTCTCTCTATGTCTCTATCATTCCTCTCTTCCTCCCTCTCCTCTTCTCTCCTCTCCTCTCCTCTCTTTCTCTTTTTCTTTTTTCTCTTTCTTCTATCTCTCTTTCTGTCTTTCCTCTTCTCCTCTTTCTCCCCATTTATTTCTCTCTCTATGTCTCTATCATTCCTCTCTTCCTCCCTCTCCTCTTCTCTCATAAATATGACCCCAGACATGATCCTGGACAAGTGACTTAACCCTGTTTGTCTCAGTTTTCCTCATGTTTACAATGAGCTGAAGAAGGAAATGGCAAACTAGCTGTATGACCCTAACAATTCACTTCCCTCTATTTGCTTTAGTTTCCCCATCTGTAAAATGATCGGGAGAAGGAAATGGCAAACCACTCCATTATCTTTGCCAAGAAAATCCCTAAATGAGGTCACAAAAAGTCAGACTCAATGGATAAGACTAAGCAACAAGAACCAATTTATGCGTGTGTATAATATAAATATAATTTTATATAATTTATATTTATAAAATATACTTATATTTTAGATAGTTGTATAATATAAATATGTATTTATATAATTGCTATTTATACCTTTGTATTTTTAAATTAGGCAATTTTCAAATTTTAATTTAAATATTTTTAATTTTTAAAATTTAAAATTTTTTAAACTTAAGTTTTTAATTTTTTAAAGTTTAAAATTTTTAATTTTTAAAAATTTAAAGTTTTTAAGTTTTAAAATTTAAGTTTTTATTTTTAAAAATTTAAAATTTAAAAAAATTTTAAAACTTAAATGTAAAACTAAAAATAATATAGAATATTAATATATTATAATGTTATGTTGATATAATAAAAATAATTTTAAATGAAATTTTAAAAGTTAAATTTTTATATTTATAATAGAAATTATATGTATATTTATATAATGTAAATATGTTATATAAATATTTATAAAATATATTTATCTCGTATAAACATATAGATAGGTACACAATATATTAATAGGGGCATACAGAGTAGATGGAAGGCAATCTCATTGCAAAAGGAACCAATAATGTAGGCTCCAGCTGAAGACAATAACACCCTCTGCAGAAATCCTGCAGAATGCTGGCTTCCATGCCACTCCATCCTGGTATTTTACCAGTGGTCCAGGCAAGAACTAAACTGGCCAGTAGAACTCAGTCCCTTCGTCAGAAGAAAAGTAAATCTGGCAGAAATGACAGATTATAGACTTCGAGCTGGAAGGAGCCTTCAGGATCATCAAGCCTGGCCTCTTCATTTTACAGGTAAAGAAACTGAGGCTCAGTAAAGTTGAATGACTTGCCCAAAAAGATCCAGAGAGTGAAGAGCAGAGGTTCAAAGCTGGCCAGATTCTCACTCCAGACGGAGCATCACACAGTTAGTTTGAGAAAGAAGCCCCAACTGGAAGCCGCCGCTTCCAACTTAATCCTGCTGAGGTTTTTTCCAAACTCTGTTTCNATATAATGTAAATATGTTATATAAATATTTATAAAATATATTTATCTCGTATAAACATATAGATAGGTACACAATATATTAATAGGGGCATACAGAGTAGATGGAAGGCAATCTCATTGCAAAAGGAACCAATAATGTAGGCTCCAGCTGAAGACAATAACACCCTCTGCAGAAATCCTGCAGAATGCTGGCTTCCATGCCACTCCATCCTGGTATTTTACCAGTGGTCCAGTCAAGAACTAAGCTGGCCAGTAGAACTCAGTCCCTTCGTCAAAGGAAAAGTAAATCTGGCAGAAATGACAGATTATAGACTTCGAGCTAGAAGGAGCCTTCAGGATCATCAAGCCTGGCCTCTTCATTTTACAGGTAAAGAAACTGAGGCTCAGTAAAGTTGAATGACTCGCCCAAAAGGATCCAGAGAGTGAAGAGCAGAGGTTCAAAGCTGGCCAGATTCTCACTCCAGACGGAGCATCACACAGTTAGTTTGAGAAAGAAGCCCCAGCTGGAAGCCGCTGCTTCCAACTTAATCCTGCTGAGGTTTTTTCCAAACTCTGTTTCTTTGATATCGAGACCCAAGAGGGTGATGGACAACCTGCCCAGTTGGCCAGTGGGGACAAATGTGGAAGCAAATGTCACCGGGAGGCGCCTTCCACACCTTCCAGCATAATTCCATCCGGAAACCCCACAGCTA
>NC_058130.1:763201601-763217815 GCF_016433145.1 Gracilinanus agilis
CTCCATGGCTGGAACTCTATCAACTATATACCACCTCTATGCTGCCTGTAAATAATACATAATGGATTACAAACATAAGAATGAAGACAAATGCAGTTAAGCTGGGGGGAGGGTGATTTAGATAGGACAACAAGTAATATGTTAGGAAGAATATGCATGATCTGCTCTATGCTCTACTAGCCTCCCATTTTAAACAATTGTTCTTTCTAAATACCAAGCTCCTAGTTGATACCTAAGTATTTCTGAGATACTAAAAAATGGCACTTATTAATTTTTTTGTCCTGAGGCCGAGATCCAATGGCCCCTCCCTGGTTACACCTCTGGTTATGAGTTTTGTTATTCCGTTTTTGCTTCTTCGAGTGTCATATGACAATGATTAGAACAATATCCTCTATAGAGTGGATGCTCCACTTTATTTTGGCACTGAGTCTTACCTCTCCGAGTTGTTGTGAGGATCACGTTAAATCATGTTTACAAAAAGCGCTTAACCCAGGACCTGGTAATAAGAAGAAAAGTATTATTATTATTTTCTTTCTTTTTAAAAAAATTATTTATTTTTCAAAATTTTTTCATGTTTTTGTCATTCCTTTTCTTTCCCTCCCCTCATCCCTCTTTCCTCCCCCCTCCCAGAGACGACAAGCAATTCCACCGGGTTGTACAAATGTTGTCACTTGATACCGATCTCCATATTAAGAACAAAATTATTATTCACTTGACCATGGAGGCTGGAATGGGGGAAAGGAAGGATTTCCTGCAGCTCTTTCCTCCTGAGCCCTCAGGAGCCCGTTGGAATCTGGGTGGCCACGTGTGGGAGGAGGGTCCGTAGAACCTCTCATGAACTATTTATCAATGAATCGACTGAGTAGCCTGGTCCAGTTCAGGGGAAATTTTCCCCGTGAACATGGACGGGGAAGAGCTTTGTCTCTGACTTGCTGGCTTCATTTGTCACGCTCACCAGAGAGCTGGACTCCCGGGTTTGCTCACCCAACGCCGTATCGTTTAGGTCTTCCCATGAGCACAGCTAATCCTCTGGACTGACTCTTCTCAGCTTATTGGGTTGTCTCTCTTAATAGGACAGCCCTGTGGCTGTTCCGTGAGAAGGTAACACCAAGCTCATCCATCACCCTCTCGCCCTAAGTTGATTGGTTCTCCTAATGGGATGGAGTGTCCTAAAGAAGAAGGGAAAGGATCATTATGTTGGATTGGCTTAACTTGTTTCTGACCGTGAGCTGTGGTCCCCGAATGAGAATTCAATCAATGAGAAGTAGTGATGGGTCGCTTCTGAATCCTGAGCGGCGTAGATGGGGCTGGGGGTGGGAGAGGCAACTCCTGATGCCCCCAAGAAGCGGGTCACAGCTCTTCCTGCCTGGATCGGGTCCATCTGACCAAGTCAAACGAAAACTTCCGACCACCTTTCAGCCATTTTTGCTGCCCACAAGAAAAACCACCAAGCCCACCCGTCCCACCCCTTCCTAACCCATCCGAGTGGCGGTGGAGAGGGAGGAGAGGAGGTACAGTCTGCCTCGGTGGCCTTCCCAATTATAAAGAAAAGTAATTTCTCCTCTCACTGCCTTTAATGGGTTTGGAGCTGGGCCAAGAGTTTGGAAACCCATATTTTGTCCTTATATCTTTTCTCGACTCGTTCTATGACCTCTCGGTGTCTTTGCTTTCTCATCTGTAATAATACCCGCAGAGGACTGGGATGAGGACATATGAGATAATGTCCCCGTCTCTTCGAGTTTCTCGGAAAGGAATTAGGTAAGGAGAATATATACGTCCGTATACTCTCGCTATGTATATCATCTCCCCGGCTAAAAATAGAGCCGCCATGCCTTGGACACGGGAGACACTTGAAAGCTATTTTCTGAATGTAATTATATTATTATTATTATTAGCTAACTTGCTTTTTACTGAGTGGAGAGTCTTCACTAAAATGGGGGCTCTGAACCTTTTCATGCGTCCTGGATAACCTTTGGCAGGCAGGCGAAGCCCTTCCCTGAATGATGTTTTTAAATACATAAAGGAAAATACAGAGGAGTAGAAAGGAAAACCGATCTCACGGAAATAAGTCCTCAAAATAACAGACCCCAGGCTTAAAACCCCTCACTTAGAGGCACTTCCTCCAACCCCACCAACCCTTATCTTCTGTCTTAGAATCAATACTGTGTATTGGTTCAAAGGCAAAAGATCAGTAAGGGCTAGGCAATGGGGTTCAAATGACTTGCCCAGGGTCACACAACTAGGATGTACTTTTTTAAAAAATAAAAACATAATGAAGGGGCAAGTAGGTAGCTCAGGGGATTGAGAGCTTCACCATTGATGGATTGGTTATCTTTGGGTTCCCAGTCTCTGGCAGGGTACCTGGAACATAGTAGGTGCTTAATAAAAGCTTCATGATTGATGGATTGGTTATCTGAGTGTCTCCAGTCCCTGGAAGGGTGCCTAGAACATAGTAGGTGCTTAACAAAAGACTTCATGATGGATGCCTCATCTTTGTACAACCTAGCACCTGGCAGGATCCCTGGAACATAGTAGGTGCTTAATAAAAGACTTCATGATTGGTGGATTGGTTGGTTATCTTTGTGTCTCTGGTCCCTGAAAGAGTGCCTGAAACATAGTAGGTACTTAATAAAAGCTTCAGGATTAATGGATTGGTTACCTTAGTGTCTCTAGTCCCTGAAAGGGTGCCTAGAACATAGTAGGTGCTTAACAAAAGACTTCATGATGGATGCCTCATCTTTGTACAACCTAGCACCTGGCAGGATGCCTAGAACATAGTAGGTGCTTAATAAAAGCTTCATGATTGAGGGATTGGTTATCTTAGTGTCTCCAGGCCCTGGAAGGGCGCCTAGAACATAGTAGGTGCTTAACAAAAGGCTTCATGATGGATGCCTCATCTTTGTACAACCTAGCACCTGGCAGGATGCCTGGAACATAGTAGGTGCTTAATAAAAGGCTTCGCGTTGGATGCCTCATCTTTGTACAACCTAGCACCTGGCACAGTGCCTAGAACCTAGTTGGCACTTTAAAAAGATGTTTGCTAAGTAGGGCAGTTTTCAGAGTTACACGTTGACTTTATTATTATATACTTCAAAGGAAAGGCAAGCTGTATGTGATAGCAATCCAGAGTTTCTGTACAACCCCCTTCTTCTGTCCCATTCCGTCCTGGGCAATGCTCCTCGTTTTACTTGGTATCTGTAAAGTTCAGACTTGAAAATATTTCTGAAAAATTTCATCAAAAGATCTCTGTTGAACTCAGTTGCCTGGAATCAGTGTAACTCTCCGTAGTGTGTGAAATTCAGATGAAATCCATCCAAAGTGACAGAAATGGTGCCCATCTGAAGCCTCTGAGTGACAGCCCTGGTGGTTCTCTTTTCTCCCCCCAGGCTGGCACGCCACCCCACCAATCTGTGTGGAAGCCCTGTACCCCGATCCACTTTAGTCATGTGTCAAGTTTGGCCCCAGGCAACCAACTTCTTCTAAAGAGCTGGTGATGGGAAGAGTCTAAACTGTGAGGAGTCAAGTTGAGACAGAGATCACTGGGGATGGTCAGCCCACAGCTGTGGAAGATGCGTGGGCTGGACCAGATCGGCTCCTTCCTTTCTTCCTGAGAACGGCAGCACCCCGGCTTCCTACCCAGCTGGTTTGCTTTGCACTGGGGCCTTCTGCAGACGTGCATGTGTGCCCGGAGGCTGAGGTTAGTTGGAGTTGGCCCAGGCTCCTTTGGCCCCAACAGCCGGACTCCCTGGACACCTCCTACGGCTGTCCCGCAACTCCAGTGTGCCATTCTGTGCCAGTAGGTGCGACACCTCCCAGACTTGGGGAGAAATCATTGCCTCAAACACACACACACACACACACACACACACACACACACACACACACGAGCGGAACAGCCTCAGTACAAAGTCCCAGCGTAGGCAAATTGCTACCACACCCTGGAAACCACAGAAGTCTGGCAGCTGCTGCCTCTTCTACCCCCTCAGACTGGTCTGAAACTGGGCGATGACACCACGCATTTGGGGTGAGCAGGGTCTCCCACAGGTGTCTTTGAGAGGCTCAGCCAGACCAGACTGGACGGGACCGAAGAGTTTCCTTTCCGGGATCCACCATTACAAGATGGGCTCCATTGGGGATGGACAACTGGAAATACTCAGCCACGGGGGCTTAGGGGAGAGCGTGGGAGTCCTTGGAAAGATGGCAACAAAGAAGGAAATGGAAGGAGGGAGACACTGGGGTGTGTGCGCCTGCGTGCGCCCGCGCGTTGGGGGCGGGGAGTGGGAAACAGTCTCTTTAACTCGTCTTGCTTGGATGCCTTCTTGACAGTTAGTATTACAGTTCTGCTGAGTCAAAAGAATCCCCTCGATGCTTGCTGGAACACAGCTGTTAGGCAGAAATAACCACTGGACCCAGCACGAAACAGCCCCAGAAAACAAGAGAGAAGATCTCAAAACACAAGCTACCCACAACTTGGGGGTGGTGTGTGTGTGTGTGTGGTTGGTTGGTTGGTAGGATGGCGCTAAATGGCGACCACATTTAACCTCCGCGCTTTCTCCCCTAAGCTGGTCTCTGTTCTGCCCCAGGTCATTTCACAATGACCATTTGTCTTATGAGTCTCGGAACCCTCCAGGGAAGGAACGACTCATTTCATATTTTTAGGACTTGGTTTTCTGGAGAAGGAAAACCCACTCTAATATCTTTGCCAAGAAAACCCAAATGAGGTCGTTGGGCATCTGACATGACAAACAGCCGATAAACAATAGACCTCAGTTTCCTTTACTGTAAAATGGCCCCTAAGATCCCTTCCAACACTAGATTGATGATCTTGTATAAGTCGATTTCTGTCTCTACATTGTCATCTATGTCTTCCCCTCTCTAGGATTTCCCAGTATGCTTCATTCTCTTTTCCCTGATTTCATATTCTTCTACGGAGAGCTTCTACGGGAAGCCATTCCCAGTCCCTCTTCATTCTAGTGCCCTCCCTTGGTTGATTATGTCCAATTTCTCTGGCCTAGAACTCGTTCCTACATAGTTGTTTCCATGTTGTCTCCCCACTTAGACTGTGAGCTCCTTGAAGGCAGGGACTGTCTTTTGTCTTTCTTTGGATCCCCAGGACTTACCACGAAGTCCATCCTGCGTGTAGTAGGTGATGAGTAATTCTTGTTTCAATCCAAGGCAAGGCCAAAGAAGTCATGACAAAAAGGCCCTCCACCACCATAGAAAGAACTGATGGCATCTGAATGCAGATGGAAGCATCTATTGATTTATTTTCTTTTATAAGTGATATGTGTCTTCTTTCACAACATGGGGAACATGGAAATACATATTGTATGATAGCACATGTACAACCTATATCATGTTACCTGCCATCTTGGGGAGGGGGAGCAGGGATGGAGAGAGTCTGGATAGCAAAATGTCAGAAACTGATTATTAAAACTTGTATCTAGGGGCAGCTGGGTAGCTCAGTGGATTGAGAGTCAGACCTAGAGATGGGAGGTCCTACGTTCAAATCCGGTCTCAGACACTTCCCAGCTGTGTGACCCTGGGCAAGTCACTTGACCCCCGTTGCCCACCCTTACCACTCTTCCATCCACCAAGGAGCCAATACACAGAAGTTAAGGGTTTAAAAAAAAAACTTGTATCTACACGTAAGACCCAGTGGAATTGCGTGTCGGCTAAGGGGGTTTAGGGGGGTTTGGGGGAGAGGGAAAGAACATGAAATATATAACTAGGGGAAAATATTCAAAATAAAAATAAAAATAAAACTTGTATCTACACATAATTAGGGGAAACATTTTAATTTTTTTATAATTTTAAGTTTATATTTAAAAAATAATAAATAAATACTTGTTGCCTTCCTTCTTTCCCCACTAGAATGTAAGCTCCTTGAGGGCAGGGACTGTCTTTTATTTTTCTTTGCATCCTCAGTGCCAAGCGCAGTGCCTGGCACACAGTAGGGGCTTCTACATGTTTATTGACTGGTTGATTTGTTAGCAAATAACTTTACCGTGATCTGAGTTGAGGATTCATTTCCATTTGGAAGTAGGTGGCTGTTTAGATAAGAGGTGAGGGAGGACAGGGCATTGGGAGGGAAGCCAACAGACCTGACTTCTAGTCCTGGCTCTGCTCGATAACTTGAGGGGTGATCTTGGGGGACTTCTGGCACTTGTCTGGGTCTCAGGCTCCTGCTTTAAGGCACGAAGAAGTTGGACATGATGACCTTTAAGGTCTTTTCCTGTTCTCCTATTCTTTGTTTCAAGGTCCTTCCCGTCTCTAGCAGAACTGAGTGGAAATGAACTAATGAATTTTCAGCCATGGAGTCTGAATTCAAGTCCTGACTGCTGCTTGTAGTTGATGCGACTTCAGAAAAGTCATTTAACAACTCTCAGCTTTGGTCTTCTCAGGAGGCTCAAAAGAACATATGAGCCTTGGTCTCCTTTTGTCCCTTTGGACAGAAGAGGACCCTGAGAGCTTTGAAGGGTCAGGAGAATTTGGTCCTTAGCTAGTTGGTGCAATGGATTGAGCACCTGCCCTGGAGTCAGGAAAACCTGTGTTCAAATTTGACTTCAGCTAGCAGTTGTGTGACCCTGAGCAAGTCACTCAACCCTACTGGCCTCCATTTCCTCATCTTTAAAAGGAACTGGAGAAGGAATTGGCAAACCACTTCAGTATCTCTGCCAAGAAGACCCCAAATGGAATCACAAAGAGTCAGACATGACTGAAAAATGACTGAATGACATCTTCCCATCCATGTCATACAATCCTGATATGAGTGTCTACACTGAACCCAAGAAGAGGCTGTACGTAAGGAAGAAAAGCAAACTCAAAATTACTTAAAGAGCCCAGTGGAAAAGCTCCTCATCCCTAAGGGGGACAACTGGAAAAGTCCAGCAGAAGGACTTCCAGGAGCTGTGAGCTACTCCTCTGCTACACGTGCTCTCTAAATTGGAATCGGCTTTCCCCTAACTATGTATCTGGGAAAGAGCTTGTCCCAGGCTTTGGAGGCATTTTGTACCACCAATACCCATTTCTAAAAGTTAATTAAGGGGGTTTTGGGGTTGTTTTTAAGTTCACATTTATATCACACTTTAAGGTTTGCAAATGACTCTACAAATGTGACCTCGTTTGATCCTCACAATTGCCCTGGGAGATTTGTAGTTGTTGAATCATTGCAGTCATGTCCCACTCTGTGTGACCTTATTTGGGATTTTCTTGGCAGAGATATGGAGTAGTTTGTCATTTCCTTCTCCAGCTCATTTGCCAGATGAGGAAACTGAGGCCAACAGGGTTAAATGACTTGCCCAGGGTCACACAGCTGCTAGCTGAAGTCATATTTGAACTCAGATGTTTCCAAGGCAAACAGGGTTAAGTGACTTGCCCAGGATCATATAGTTAGTATGGTTATATGTATACCAAGTATATAAGTATACTGAGGTTAGATTTGAACTTGTCTTCTTGATTTACTGCCTCAAGTCAATAACATAGTGAGATCAACTGATCTTTCCCCCCAACCCCAAATCCTTACCTTCAATCCTAGTATAAGTCCTAAGACAGAAGAGTTGTAAGGGGTAGACAATTAGGGTTAAGTGACTTGCCCAGGGTCACACAGATAGAAACTGTCTATGATTAGATTTGAATCCAGGTTCTCCCAACCTTAAGGTTGGTGTT
Organism: Gracilinanus agilis; assembly: GCF_016433145.1. Classification (NCBI taxonomy): domain Eukaryota; kingdom Metazoa; phylum Chordata; class Mammalia; order Didelphimorphia; family Didelphidae; genus Gracilinanus; species Gracilinanus agilis. The sequence continues at coordinate 763,209,270 of NC_058130.1, forward strand.
CTATCTGCTGTGCTACCTAACTGCCTCTCATCTGATCATTTTGCCATTTCTTTTTTTTTTCTGATTTGAAAACTTATTTATTTAATTAATTTAGAATATTTTTCCATGATTACGTAAATCATGTTTCCCTACCCTCCTCCCACCCCTCCTGTAGCCAACGAGCAATTCCACTGGGTTTTACATGTGTCACTGATCATCTGATCATTTTGATAGAAGTACACTAGTGGGGGCTCATGAACTACATAACATTAAAAAGATAAGCCCTGACCTCTCAAGCCTAATTCTAGAATCATCAGTCAGTAAGAGCGGAAGTTCGTTGAGTCACTTGAGAACATGGGCTCCATTTATCAATCAACAGAGAGTGAAGAGAATGCAGGGAACTTGTTCAAGGTCCCAGAGTAGCCTAGAGTTCAAGATCATGTGGAATTAGGATTTGAACTCAAGCATTGGAGTGCATATTTGTTTTCTCTCCATGAGAATGCAGTGTACAATTTAGGTCTTCCCTTTTATCTCATCTTGCTCCTTATCATTTCTTCTTTCCTCCCAAACCCATTTCACTTTTTGGTTAAATAGAATGCCCAACAACTGAGCTTGGATTTGGAGGTCAGACAATTTGGGTTCAAATCCTCTCTATGTACTACTATCTGGGAGACCTTGAGCCATCCTCCTAAATTCTCCGAACCTTATATTCCTCTAAATAGGGGGACTAATTGCCATGTGAAGCCATTTTCTATTATCCCAAGGACTGGAGCTTCTCCTAAAGCCATGGGTCCTGGCACAGGAGGAGTCTGGCCACGACAGCTATTCTCAGTTTACCAATATTCCCAGGAGAATTCAGGGTGAAAGACTCAGTTCGGGGTGAAAGGCAAGACTGGGCTTGTAGCCCTGGGAATGGAATATGGAGCTCAACCTGCCTCGGCTCCCAACCAGTAGGGCTGGGTGTCCCTTGGCTCCAGGGGAACTCTGGGGCTTTTTGGAGAGTGCGTGAGGGGGCTGGAGGCCAGGTTAGTAAATAGTGTGATTCACCCAAAGGTAAAAGCAATTGCTTTGAGGCCAGGAGGAGAGACAGAGGGAGCTTCTGTCTCCTTTGCTTCTTCATGAATTCCACTCCTCCTCCCCAGTCTCCCTGGAGGGGGATCAGATAATGTTGTTTTTCCTTTTCCCTCCTGTTATTCACCAGGGGGACCTTAGAGCCCTCTACCCACATTAGCTTTCTGGAGGAGAGTTTCCTGGGAGGGCTGGAAGGTCTGAAGGACAGAGAAGTAGCCCCGGGGGTCTGGGGGAGTGAGGATGGGGGAGAAGAGCCCAGGCTCCTTGGCCAGAGTTCTAGAGCAGAATGGGATTAGTATTTGGGTGGCAATTTCTATGTTCATAGGACTATACATTAAAAACTGGATGGGACCAGAGAGGTCATGAAGTTCAGCCCCCTCGTTCTTACAGATCAAGGACCTGAAGCCCAGAGAGGTTAAGGGATTTTCCCAGAGTCACAGAGCTAACAGTGAATCATGGAATTTGGGTCTTTCTGACTTTTAGTCCTGTGTTCCTCCATCTACCATGTCACCCAGTTATAGATATGAAAGCAAAAAGGAAATAATCTCTGTCCTTGACAGCTAGGTGACTCAGAGGATAGTCAGGCAGGCCTAGAGATGAGAGGTCCTGGGTTCAAGTCTGACCTCAGACACATCCTAGTTGTGTGACCCTGGGCAAGTCATTACTTAACCCCCATTGCTTCTCCCTTACTGCTCTACTGCATGCTATTGATTCCAAAATGGAAAATATTCACCTCTGTCCCTTTTGAGTTTATGCTCAGTAGCAATTCATCAACAGACATCTAGAGGGCAGAGTTTGGAGTCAACAAGACTCATCTTTATGAGTTCAAATCCAACCTCAGACACTTCTTAGCTGCATACCCATGGCAAGTCATTTCACCCTTTTGGCCTCAGTTTCCTTAAATGTAAAAGGAGATGGAGAAGGAAATGGCAAACCACTCCAGTATCTTTGACAAGAAAAACCCAAATAGGCTCATAAAGAGTCAGATAGGACTGAAAAAAGGAATGAGCAATAAGAAGAACAACCTGTTTGACAAATAAGTTAAATACTTAGTAATTAGTTAAATATTTATTAAATACCAGGTTTATACTATGAATGCAAAACCATGAATCAATTCCTGCCTTCACAAACCTCACATTCTTCTAGGGAGATATAACAACAACAATATGTTGCTGCTCAGTTGTTTCAGTCATGTCCAACTTTTCATGACCCCATTTAGGGTTTTCTTGGCAGAGACACCGGAGGGTTGGCCATTGCCTTCTCCAGTAATTTGTTAGATGAGAAAACTGAGGCCAACAGGGTTAAGTGACCTGCCCAGGGTCACAAAACTGGGAAGTATCCAAGGCTGCCAAAGATGAGTCTTCTTGACTCCAGGCCCCAAACTCTTTCCACTGGACCATTTAGCTGCCCCCAACAACGACAATGGTTGGTTGATTGTTGATTGTTCTTTGTTCTCAAAAAGGGTCAAAATGGCACCACTACATCAGGTTAATGTGGCCGATCAGACCAATGGAAGCTCAGAAGGCTCTACACAGGTCAGGCACAAACAGAACATTTGGGATGGAGAGATCGCTAAATTTGCAGATCTTCCCTTTTTTTTTTTTTTTTAATTATTTTTTGCCAGATTACATGGCGATACAATTTTCAATGCTCATTTTCTGACAGTTTGCTGTCCTTGTTCCTCATCTCCCCCTCTGCCTCCCCTTCCTTCCTTCCTCCTCCCCGAGAAAGTAGGTAATATGATATAGATTGTACATATGTTATGATCTCATATTTCTTTTGAGCTATTGCAATTCTGCTTTTTTTTTTTTTAAACCCTTGTACTTCGGTGTATTGGCTCCTAGGTGGAAGAGTGGTAAGGGTGGGCAATGGGGGTCAAGTGACTTGCCCAGGGTCACACAGCTGGGAAGTGCAATTCTGCTTTTTAGAAGAGCACAGCACCTTCTTTGATCCGGCACGCCATGCCGGATGGTCCTGCGCCAGTGTCTCCCATGTCTCCCAACTGACCTCCACGACAATAGTTTACATTTATGTAGTCCCTATTTTGTGCCAGTCCTGTGCTAAGTGCTTTCCAGTTTCTATCTCAACAACACTGGGAGGCAGGTTCTATTATTCTTCCCATTTTATAGATGAGGAAACAGAGGCAAATAGAGGTTAAATGATTTGCCCAGGGTCAGAGTTTGTAAGACGTGGTGGTCAAATTTGAACTCGGGTCTTCCTAACTCTCTGGGCCCAGAGCTGTGCACTATGACTCCACCTAGATACTCATTTGATTGTCAGTGGATTGAAACAAAGTCAATGGATCAAAGAGATTTTATGAAACACGGATCATGTGTCAGACACCAAGGAAGGTGCTGGGAATCTAGGGGGGAAAAATGAAACTCTCTCTTTCCTCAAAGAGGGTATAGTATTCCCCTCCTGGGTGGAATGTCCTGAGGGAAAATGCCCTGCTTACAGTAATCATGTTGTGACATGTTTCCCCTCTACCTCGGAGCTTTCTCTTTACTGTAAGAAATGGTTTAATCCAATTGATTTCCACGAATATGCATTGAGTGTAAGTAGGTAAACAGAGGCAGTCACAGAAAAGACGGTGAAAAGATGGCCCCAGAGTCAAAGAGGTGGGTAGTACATTGTCTCTGAATTCAGAAGACAGACCTGGATTTATATCCTGCCTGAGATACTCATTAACTGACATGGGACAAGTCTTCAGGCCTCAGTTTCCTCATCTGTAAAATACTAGGAGTTGGATAAGCTGGGTTCTGAGGTTCCTCCTAGGCTCATAGACTTAGAGATGGAAGGGGTCTTACAGTTCATCTAATCTAACTCCTTCACGTTATTTTATTTGATTTCTAAACTTTACTTTCTGTCTTAGCAACAAGTCTAAGACAGAAGGGCCAGGGCTAGGCAAACAGAGTTAAGTGGCTTGCCCAGGGTCTCTTAGCTAGGAAGTATCCGAGGCTAGACTTCAACCTAGAACCTCCTGACTTCAGATCTGGCATTCTATCAACTGTGCCATCTCGCTGTCCTAACCTCTGCATTTTATAAATGAAGAAACTTTCACAAAGTTTAAATGACAGCTAGTAGGTGTCAATGAGTAGGATTTGAACATACTCAATGGCTGGAAGGCAATATCCAAGCGAAAGGATACAGGTTCTAGGAAATCACAGTGTATTCATAATGATCCATTGTGCTTACATATAAATCTGTTGACTCCATCTTTCCAAAGGGGGGCCATGGAAAGGGTGCTAGATTTGTGATCTGATGGGATTTACTATCTATATGACCTGGAACAAATCACTTGTCTTCTGGCTTTCCTCCATCTGTCCAATGAGAAGGTTGGACCACATCAAGGATTCAATCTGCATCTGTGAACTTGCTTTTTCTGATAGACAGACAGACAGACAGATAGATAGATAGATAGATAGATAGATAGATAGATAGATAGATAGATAGATAGATAGATGGATAGATGGATAGATAAATGGATAGATGGATAGATAGATAAATGGATATATGGATAGAAAGAAAATGGATAGATAGATAGCTAGATAGAAAGAAAGAAAATGGACAGATAGAAAAATGGATAGAAAGAAAATGGATATATAGATAGAAAATGGATAGATAGATAGATAGATAGATAGATAGATAGATAGAAAAATGGATGGATGGATAGATAGATAGAAAAATGGATAGATAGATAGAAAGAAAATGGATACATAGATAGAAAATGGATAGATAGATAGATAGATAGATAGATAGATAGATAGAAAAATGGATAGATAGAAAAATGGATCGATAGATAGATAGAAAAAATGGATAGATAGACAGAGAGATACATAGAAAAATGAATAGATAGATAGAAAAATGGATGGATGGATAGATGGATAGAAAGAAAAATGGATGGATAGATAGATAGATACATAGAAAAATGGATAAATAGAAAGGAAAATGGATAGATGGATGGATGGATAGATAGATAGATAGATAGATAGATAGATAGATAGATAGAAAGATGGATAGATGGATGGATGGATGGATGGATAGATAGATAGATAGATGAATGGACAGAGAGATGACAGACAGACAGATAAGTAGATATAGATGAATAAAGTATTAAAGAGATAGGTAGATAGATGGATGGACAGATGACAGACAGATGAATGATAGACAGATGGATAGATAAATGGATAGATGACAGACAGACATACAGACAGACAGATGGATGGATGAATGAACAGATAGAAAGACAGATAAAATAGATGAATGGATAGACAAGTAGAAATAGAAATAAAGATAGATAACTATGGGAAGGGAGGGATGGAGGGAGAGAGAGAACATTGAGATCTCTCGCAGCCCCAATCCTAACTGCAAAGTTCTAGCCCTTTCCCATCCCCCTGCAACCTCCAAAGAGATATTTTTACTCTGTGAAAGTTCCGTTAGTGCCTGGGTTGCTCTTTACACATTCAAAACCAGTCATTCCGTTCTCCTCATCTGCACTTAGCATATTCCATTTTGTACTATATTTATCTGTGCACATGTCATCTTGTCACTCCTCTAGTCTAAAACCTTCGGTGGCCTCATTGCCTAACCAATCAAACAGAAACTCCTGCCTTTGGCACTCGAGGCCCCCCATGGGCTGGCCCCATCCTTTGTGCCCAGGCCCGTCTTTCAATATCTCCCGGTGATTTGGTCTGTGCCTAAACAAACTGGAATGGAAGCTCTTTGTAAGCAGGGCTCGCTTCATTCTCTTTCTTTGTAACGTAAGATTACAAGGAATATCCAATAATTCCAAGTATTATATTTTATAAGATTTATTAATAATCACTTGAAGTAGAGGAAATAAAAGGACAAAAGTAAAAGCCTGAGTAAAGAGAAGTTTTCCGAGCCACATTAGTGGGAAAAGAGCGCAAAGGCCGGGGTTATGCACACATTTTATCCCCAAAATATAAGGCCGTGATGTGAGAAGGAACATGGGAAGCTGGAGTCTGAGTCCTGGGGAGCAGATTCTAATTACACAGCATCCTCAGCCTTATGCCTGGCAGATTTGTTGTTCAATCGTGGCCCCATTTGGAGTTTTCTTGGCAAAGATACCGGAGTGGTTGGCCACTTTCTCCTCCAGGGCATCCCCATTTTACAAATGAGGAACTAAGGCAAATCAGGATTCAGTGACTTGACCAGGGTCTCACAGCTAGTAAGCATCTGAGGCTGGTTTTGAACTCAAATCTTCCTGAATCCAGGCTTGATGCTCCGACCACTACACCGCCTAGCTACCTGCATAGAGTTATATGCTGACATAACTAATAAATGCTGAATGATAGATGGATGGCCAGATCTGTCCTCTGTTTTGATTCTTCCCATCCTCTCCTATTTCTGTGTCTTTGCTCATACTCTAATCCAAGTCCAGAATGGAAGTTACTCCCTTCCCTCAAGGCCCAGCTGGGGCGCTGCCTCCTCTACAAAGTCTCCTCTGACTCCCTCCTGCTCCCAGCCTGCACGAGGCAGAAATGCTGTCTCCCTCCTCAGATTCGTCGGAGTTCTTTCCAGGGCTCCGTCCTTCCCATTTCCCCATTTCCCTTGCATCATAGATCCCATGGGTCTGACTGTCATCTCTCAGCAGATTTCCAGGCTCTCACTTCTCTCCTGGGCCGAGTCTTGGATCACCAACTATCTTCCGGAGATCAGAAATGGAATGTTCTAGAGATTTCTCAAACTCGACACATCTAAAACTGAGTTCAGCATCTCTCCTTCCTTCCTCCAGTCCAAAAAAATCTCCTCTTTCCCCTCTTCCAAATTTCTCTGTCAAAGAGATCATCATCCCTGTAGCTATTCAAGCTTGAACCCTCAGCATCATCCCGGACATCACTAGCTCTCACCCCATTTTATCTCATTTGTTGGCAATCCTTTTTATTTTTCCTTTCACATTGTCCCTCTGCCAGTGATTCCCAAAGTGGGCGCCACCGCCCCCTGGTGGGTGTTGCAGCGATGCAGGGAAATGGTGATGGCCACAGATGCATTTATCTTTCCTAGTAATTGCTATTAAAATTTTAAAAAAAAATTAATTTCCAGGGGGGCTAAGTCATATTTTTTCTGGAAAGGGGGCGGGAGGCCAAAAAAAGTTTGGGAACCCCTACTCTACACTCCCTTCTCTCTTTGACACTGTCAAAGGAATGGTGATTCAGTCCCTAATCATCTCATGCTTGGACTATTGAAATGTAACCTGCTGGTTGGTCTCCTTCACTGCCATCTGGCTTCTATTCAACTGTCAAACTGACAGCCAGGTGGTACAGTGACTAGTGCACTGAGCCTGGAATCAGGAAGACTCAGCTTCACGAGTTCAAATCTGGCCTCAGATACTTACTAGCTGAGGGACCCTGGACAACTAACTTTAATCCGGTTTGCCTCAGTTTCCTCATCTGTCCAAAGAGCTAGAGAAAGAAATGGTAAACTACTCCATCTCAGATACTTACTAGTTGGTGCCCCTGGGCAAGTCAATGAACCTTGTTTGCCTCAGTTTCCCCATCTGTCAAATTAGCCAGAGAAGGAAATGGCAAACCAGCACAGTGTTTCTGCCGAGGAAACCCCAAAATGAGGTCATGAAGAATTAGTGTTAATTGAAATTTGGGAAATGCCATTTAAAAGTATATATATATTTTCTATGGACATGTGGGTACCTTAAAAACTACATTTCCCATGGTCCAATGGGTTTCCTGTTTTGGATTACGTATTCAAGGTGAGGGACAGCTTTAAATAGGGGGAAGTGACTTTGAACTGGCCTCTGGCTAGCAGGCGAGGGAAGAGGCGTGAGGTAACAATAATGGCTGGGGAGGCAGTTTTGAATTCTTACAAGCGCGTGGTCTAATGATTTTATCTCTATCAGCATGGCTTTAATTAAAATATTAATTTATATTATTATATCAGCCTTTATTATTTTTAATCGTAACATTAGAGACACCTGAAATGACTCAATGACAAAAAAAAAGCTCAGTACTCTCCTCTAAAAACTCTTCAAAACTTGGACCCTTCCTAACTTTCCAGTTTTCTTACATTTTCCTCTCTTCATGTACTCGATGATCCAGTGACATTGTCCTTCTTTTTATCTCTGAGATGCTTTATTTCCTGACTCTGAGCAACCCCATGCCAAGAATTTTCTCCCTTTTCACCTCTAATTTATATATATAACATATACATTACCTTCTATCTTAGAATCAATACTGAATATCATCCCAAGGCAGAAGAGCAATAAGGGCCAGGCAGTTGGAGGTTAAATGACTTGCCCAGGGTCATACAACTAGAAAGTATCTAGGAGGCCAGATTTGAACTTCCCGACTCCAGGTCTGGCTCTCCATCCACCTTCAGTAAATCTTGTCGGTGCTTATTAGCTTATTAGTCCCCTCCTCGTTAGACTGTGAGTTTCTTGAGAGCAGGGACTTACAAAAACTCATTTCTTTTTCCCCCTAGAATCCTGTGACTCATATATATGTATATATATATATATA
>NC_058130.1:763257422-763273193 GCF_016433145.1 Gracilinanus agilis
GAGGGGGGAAAAGGGGGGGGAGAAAGACAGACAGAGACAGAAAGAGGGATGGATGGAGGGAGAGAGACAGAGACAGAGCTAGAGTCAGAGAGAGACAGATAGACAGACACAGAGAGACGAGAGAGGGAGAGGAGAGAGACAGAGACAGAGAGACTGAGACAAAGACAGAGACAGAAAGAGAGATGGAGGGAGGGAAGGAAAGAGAGAGAGACAGAGACAGAGATAGAGTCAGAGAGAGAGACAGACAGACACAGAGAGACAGAGAGAGATAGAGAGGCAGAGAGACTGAGACAGAGACAAAGAGACAAAGACAGAAAGAAGGATGGAGGGAGGGAGGGAGAGAGACAGAGACAGAGAGACAGAGTCAGAGAGAGAGACAGAGTCAGAGAGAGAGATAAACAGACAGAGAGACAGAGAGGGAAAGGAGAGAGACAGAGACAGAGAGACCGAGGAGACAAAGACAAAGAGACAGAGACAGAAAGAGGGAGTGGGGAGAGAGACACAGAGAGAGAAAGAGAGGCAGAGAGACTGAGACAGAGACAAAGAGACAGAGACAGAAGGAGGGATGGAGGGAGGGACAGAGACAGAGACAGAGACAGAAACGGAGATAGACAGAGAGACAGACAGAGAGGGAGAGAGACAGAGATGGAGAGACTGAGGAGACAAAGACAAAGAGACAGAGACAGAAAGAGGGAGGGGGGAGAGAGACAGAGACAGAGAAATGGAGGGAGAGACAGAGAGACAGAGAGAAAGGGTTCGTTGACTTGCTCAGAGCCATTCAGCCAATGGGTAACAGGGCCATCTTAGGAGCATAGAATCCTAAAATCAAAGATGTTCAAGTTGGAAAGGAACCTGAGAGGTCATCTGATACCATCTTGCAGAGGAGGACACAGACCCAGAAAGGTGAGGGACTTGCCCAAAGTCACACAGGCAGTAAGTGGCAGAAGTGGGTTTCGAGCCTAGATCTTCAGATCCCACAGCCAGTTCTTCCCCATATCATTTGAACCCAAAGGTTGATTCCTTTCTAGCCTACCCCACCCTATCTGTGCCAGACACTAGGACTATAAAGATTCCAAACTCTTTGCCTTCAAGGGGCTGAAATTCCCCAAGGAGGGGCCACAAACTCTGTCAGCTAAGGCAGGTGGTCTACGATGACCGGGTTTAAGTATTTGAAGGACCATCAAAATGTTGGTCTTGGGGTCGGGTCCAGGAGGAATGAGTGGCAGAGACAAATTTAGAATGAATCATAGAACCAGGGATGGAGAGCTGGAAGGGACCTCTGAGGCCCTCTTGTCCAGTCTCCTCCTTTCCAGATGAGGGAACTGAGGCCAAGAGAGTCAAAGTAACTTATCCAAAGTCACAAAGCTAGGAAGCACCAAAAGCAGGATTTGATCCCAGAGTCAGGGAGGCGTGAGAGGGGGCAAAAGCAAGACCATTTAGGAAAATCATTGGTGCCAAACTCAAATAGAAACCAAGCCACTAAAGTAACCGTACAGGAGGGTTCCTGTGGTGGCACACGATATAGAAAACCACACACTAACATTATCTATGTTATATTGCATTTTTATTTATTTTGTCAAATATTTCCCAATTTACATTTTTATCTGATCTTAGTAGCATTTGGGAGAGTGATGACACCTCTGGTCTATGGGGTCCCTTCCAGTTCTAAAGCTAAGAAACTGGGGAGTCTCTTTGGGCCTCAGTTTCCTCAGGTGTAAAAGGAGGGGGTTGGAATAGCGGACCTCCAAGGCCCCTTCCCGCTTTGGATCTATGATCCTGTGCAAGGCCCCTCTCCTCGACTGGCCCCGTTCATCCAATTGAAAAATGGTTTCGCCGTCTCTTCCCCAGCTCAGCCAGCTTCCTAAATGGTTGGCTGGCTCCCTGCCTTCCACCACGGCCAAGGACTAGAGCCGAAAAGGACTTTTGAGGATTTCTCCACAATGACCGCGAGACTCTCTTTCTGGAGAGGACGGGGCTGTCACGGCCCCGGAGTGGTCAGGCGGGGACTCAGCTCCAGGAATGGGCTGCTTCTCTTTGTTTCTACGAGAGAAACATTAAAGAAACAAGCCGCCGTGGTGGATTTATTTATAGACACACTTGGGCTGCGGGCATCGCTCTGAATAAAGATACTAAATGCAGAAACAGCAGCCCCACAGCTCCTGCAGGCCCAGCCTCACGCGAAGAAAACACACTTTCTGGTTTCAAACCAGCCACACACACACACACACACACACACACACACACACACACACACTGATCTGAGCCCTGGATGTGGAGTCAAGAGGATCTGAGTTTAAATTCAGGTTTTATTATGAGCTTATGAGCTCTCTGACCTCGGGTCATTTCATTTCGGTCATCAAATCTCTCCAGGCCTCAGTTTTTTCCTCTGGAAAATGGGGAGATTGGAACAGATGAACTCTGAAGTTCTTTCTAGTAATAGGTCTAAGAGGCCAAGTCACTGAGCTCTGAGAACCTCAGTTTCCTTCCATGTAAAATGAATTAAAAAAATAAAATGAAATGAAAAGAATGGACTCTGAGTTCCCTTCTGGCACTAGATTTCTAAGTCTATGAATAAGCTTTTTTTTAAACCCTTATATTCTATCTTAGAATTAATACTGGTTTAATTAATTTAATTAATTAATTTAATTAATTAATATTGGTTCTAAGAGAGGTAAGGGCTAGGCAATGAGGGTCAAATGACTTGCCCAGGGTCACACAGCTAGGAAGTGTCTGAGGCCAAATTTGAACCCAGGACCTCCCATCTCCAGCTCTGACTCTCTATCCACCGAGGTACCTCGCTATCCCAATTAAGCACTTTCAGTGAACAGTAACTCAGAACAAGCTCTGCCAGTTTCTGCCAAACTGGAAAGTCTTTGAAGACAAGCACAACAATGAGCTATATCTATCGTCAAAGGACCGGTCCACGTTCAAAGAAGTTTATCACTAGAAGGCTGTCTCAGTGGTGAATTTTCTTGGCCATAGGGAATCACGGAGAGTAAAGTGTCCATGGATTTGTGATTCGTACCCTGGGAATAGCTACAGCACCAAAGTAAAACAGCTTTCCCATCCGAAGTCCCAGAATCCCAGAGGCCATCTATCAATGCCATTCCCAAGTGGGTGTCTGCCTCCTTCCAAAGCCCAGCTCCCCTCCCACCATCCCAGGAAGGCAAAGGAGAGAAAGATCTAGAGGTGGGAAAGGATGCGAGCAAAGAGAGCATTGCTTTAGGGAAGGAACTTAGGTACCACCATGTCCCATCCTCTTGTTTATAGAGAAGGGAGATAAAGTCACAAATCCCAAATGCAGAGAGCCTCCACTCTGTGTAAACATACTGTGCTGGTAGCTCGGGGAGGCAGCTTTTAGAGGAGGCACCATCCCTGTCCTCACGGATCTCATAGTCTAGAAAAGTGATGGTGAACCTATTAGAGACTGAGTACCCAAACTGCACCCTCATGCCACATGTGAGCCACTCTCTTTCCCCAGTCAGGGGAGGGAGGAAGGGCTCCCATTGGACTGCTGGGCAGAGGGGCAGATGATGTGAAAAAAGGTCCTCAGGTGCAGTGGAGAAGGGGAAGAGAGAAGCCCCCTCCGGTATGCATGCCATAGGCTCGCCACCACAGGTCTAGAAAATATTGACCTCGGATTCAAATCAGCAGACCTTGATTCAATTCAATTCAACAGGGATTGATCCGGTCCAAACTATGCTCCAAGAAATGTATTCAGCTTCCTGATATGGAGACTGAAATGGAACAATTCATTGCCTTTGATGAGTTTGCATTCTGTTGTGGAAGAAAAAGAGACATGCTGTTCAGAGATAATTTCTATTTATCCTATCCATAGCTTGCAGGGGCAGCTAGGTGGTGCCACAGGGCACAGAGCGTCAAGCCTAGAGTCAGGGGAAACTCATCTTTCTGAGTTCAAATCCAGCCTCAGAAACTTACTAGCTATATGACTTTGGGCAAGTCACTTAACCCTGTCTGCCTCAGTTTCCTCATCTGTAAAATGAGCTGGAGAAGAAAATGGCAAACTGCTCCAGTATCTCTGCCAAGAAAACCCTAAATAGGATCACAGAGAGGCAAAAAATGGAAAAATGATGGAACAAATAGCTTGTTTAGATGTGTTTGTGTGCTTGTTTCCTCCTAGACTGTAACCACTTGAGGGCAGGTACTGTGTTTTGCCTTTTTGTATTCCCAGACTTTAACAGAGTGCCTGGCACAGAGTTGGTACTTAATAAATGTTTACTGACTGACTAAAAGTAAATAAAAATACAAAGTAAATCTTGAGTAATTTCTTCTAGGGCCAGGGGAGGGGGGCACTAAAATTATTCAAATATCAATTGGGGCTACTTCATAGAACTGTGAGAAAAGGCTTTAAAAAGCAATATCAAGAAATATTGTACTGCGATTTAACTTCAGGCTCTACCTTCCCCAATCCATCCTTCACACAGCTAGCAACAATTCCCTAAATCACAAGTCTAATTATGTCAGTCTTTTTCTCCATCATCCTCAATGAGTCCCTATTGCCTCTAGGATAAAATGCAAATTCTTTTTTTTTTGGGGGGGGGCATTTGAAGCCCTTCAAAATCTAGCTCTTCATTCCCTTTCCAGACTGATTTCATATCAATCACCTTCTGCACTTTCCATTCCAACCAAACTGGCCCTTTTCCCTCAATGTGGCAATACATCACATCTCCCACTTCCATACCTTTGCAGAGGCTGTGTCCTCCTCATCACCTAACAACTCCTGGAATCCATTCCCTTCTCATCTTTCCTATTTAGACTCTCTTCCTTAGCTTCATTCATGACTCAGCTACAGGAAGCCTTTCTTTGATCCCCCCCTACTCCCTACCCCCACCCCCAAGCTGTCAGTATGTTTCTTCTTCCTCAAATCTTGCATTTACTTATCTTTGTGCCTATGATAAGCCTACTAGAATGCATACTCCTTGGGGACAGAGCCTGGGTTTCATTTTTATCTTTGTCTCCCTAGCACTTGGCCCAGATGATTAGAAGAGGTCCCTAATGAATGCTTTTTTTTTTTTTTTTTGGTATTTAATTGAATTGAAATCAGATGCCCATGCCTTATTTTCCTGGGAGTACTGTCAGCTCCTTTAATGTGGTGCATCTTTTCCTTCTCTGTATTCCTCTTAGATCCCAGCCCAGTGTAATTCAGTGAGCAGGGACTTCAGAAATATAAACGAATGTTGAATGTATGCATCTATAGTAAGAGGCTCACATTATTCCAAGGATGCATCACTTGGTACCGTCTTGGAAACTAATTAGCTCATAGATCATGGACCGCAGAACGGGAGAGCTAGGAGGGACCTCAGATGGATATGCAGGGGTCCTCTGTGGAACAGAATTTCTGTGATGAGCTCACAAAAAGCTAATGTTTTCTCTTCCCCTTCTTAACTAGCCTGCCTGCGATAAAGGTAATAAATAATGAAAGCCGGGATGTCATTTTTCATTGAAGGATCCGGAGCATCCTTGCCTGGCACCCTCGGAAATCAGATAGAAGTTGCCACTAGCATATGGATGGCAGCAGGCCAGCTTAAGAATGGCCTCCTGGTCTACATGAAAAAGGAAAAAGACAAGAAAGAAAGGAAATTGAAATGATAGCTCACACCAGCTTCTCAGTAATTGCACTGAGAGGGAGCCATGATCTCATCAGGGAGGGACAACACCCAGGAGCATCTTCTCATTCTGTTCCGTCCTTGTTCATGAGCCCCCAGAAACTCTCCAGAAACTAGAGACCTGGTATAACAGGGAGAGTGCCAGGCTTGGAGACGGGAGGTCCTGTTTTTCAATCTAGGTGTCCCTGGGCAAGTCACTTATTGCCAAGCCCTTGCCAATCTTTTGTCTTTGAACGGATACCAAGGCAGAAAACATAACTGGTGGGAGGGGAGAGGGAGAAAGAAAGAAAGAAACGAGAGACCTTCCTCTGGGGTTTTCTAGCGTCCCCAGTGGGTACCAGAGCATCACCTGGGCCGTCCATCTGTTATCTCATGCTTTCCCTACGTGACTGACCCTTCTCCATTTCTGGCTAGATCCCCAGGACGTTATGTCTTTCTTGGCCACTCGTCGCTCAACACACAAATCCTCATTGGCACCTTGCCCCAGCCAAGTCCACACTGGCATTGTTCTTGGAGTCACCAACCCGTGCTGCCTACATCATGGTGCTTCGTGATTTGTCCACATGCAGCACCCCCAAGAGAATTCAGGGCCCAGAAAAAATTAGCCAAGGAGTGGGCAGGAAATTTGGGATTTTTCAACCCTGACCTATCTCCACAGCTTTGAGGCTTACAACTTCAACTCAGCAAGCATTGATTAATCCCTTACTATATATGCTCCAGGCACCACAATATAGTACAATAGGGTCCCAGGACCTGCTTATACTCTTTGTTTTTAAATCTTTATTTTCTGTCCTAGTAACAACTCCAGGACAGAGGGGCAAAGGCTAGGCAAACAGGGTTAAGTGACTTGACCAGGATCATCCGGTTAAGAAGTGTCCGAAGTTAGATTTGAACCAAGTTCTCCCAATTTCAGGCCTGGCCCTCTATCCACTGGGCCACCTAGCTACCCTGACCCCCTTATATTCTTTTTTTTTAACCCTTAAAATTCTGTCTTAAAATTGATACTAAGTATTGGTTCCAAGGCAGAAAAGTAGTAAAGGCTAGGTAACGGGGGATAAGTGACTTGCCCAGGGTCACATAGCAAGGAAGTATCTGAGGCCAGATTTGAACCAAGTTCTCCTGACTCCAGGCCTGGCTCTCTTGCCACCGAGTCACCTAGCTGTCTCTTAATAAATACTTGATTGATTGGTTGTTGATTATAAGCGTGTGATCTTAGGAAAGTCACTTAACCTACCTCAGCTACACTTGGTAGCTGTGCAAAAATGAATTGGAGAGGAGACAGATGGGGAGGAGGGAGTCCAATTAAAAAGTTATTATTATAGTCCAGATCAGATGTGACTAAGAACCTGAATACAAAGAGCTTATCATATATTGCTGTACTATCAGGGCAGTTAGAGGGCGCCTATACACAGAGTGTCAGGCGTGGAATGGAAAAGACATTTCTGGGAGTTCAAATCTGGCCTCAGACACTCACTTGCAGTATGACCCTGGTCAAGTCACTTCACCCTGCTTGCCTCAGTTTCCTCATCTGTCAAATGAGCTGGAGAAGGGAATGGCAAGCCACTCTAGTATCTCTGATGAGGAAACCCCAAACGGGGTCATGAAGAGTCAGGCGCAATTCAACAAGTAAATATATCTACAGAATTCTTTATTGGAGCATTCCATTTTTTAGGGCATCTAGGTGGCACAATGGATAGACTGCTGGACCTAGAGTCAGAAAGATCTGAGTTCAAATCTGGCCTTTGACACTTACTTAGCTATATGACCCTAGACAAGTCACTTAACCCTGTTTGCTTCAATTTCCTCATCTGTAAGATGAGCTGGAGAAGAAAATGGAAAACTATCTCAGATGCTTTGCTAAGGAAACCCCAAATGGGATCCTGAGGGGTCTGAGACAGAAAAAAGAGCGAGCAACAATTCATGATCCCATTTAGCTCTCTCCTATGATATCTAGGTACCATGGATTAATATTAGAGCACTTTACACATAAGGAAACTGAGGTTCAGAAAGTGCCCTCCACCACTGTTATTTTGCTTCTGACCCAGTCATCCATCCCATCTGTTCTAGAATTCCTTCTCCCTTTGGCACAAGACTCCAGAGTCCATGCCCTTCTTCTCTGTGGGTCTGAGTGTGCAGAGGTCCCAACTCCTACCCGCGCTGAGCTGTCCTGACTGGTTGGTGCATAAATGAAAAATCTCCTACCCCACAATGCAAGCCTGCCCTAGAGCCTGTGTCCTCTTTCCCCTTCCCCGCACTCCCTATCCACCATTTTCCATCTCTTGCTCTGGGGACAGTCATTACTACATTGCTTATGGAAAGGATGGGAGAGTAAACTCCTTGCACCCTCCCTGTGACACCCTGGACCAAAACAGCCCCCATCACCTCCAGGCTCCAATCAGAATGCAGCTCTTGAAGTCAGGAGCTCTCTCTTTTTATCTGTCTCCTCAGGGTCTCTCATAGTGCAGCCTGGCGAGCAGCAAGTACTTAATAAATACTTCAATCATGCATTAATTCATCTGTTCATGCATTCGTCGCATTAATTCATCTCCATATTCATTCATATAGTCATTGTTTCATTCATGCATCCATGTATTAATACATTCATTAATGTATTCCTTCATTTACTCATGTATTCATTCATTCGTTCATTCATTCCTGTATTCATTGCATTAATTCATGCATTCATTCATTCATACATGTATTAATATATTCATTCAGTCATGCCTTTGTTTCATTAATTCATTTCTACATTCATTCATACATTCATTAATTCACGTATGCATGTATTACTACACAACATTAAGGTATTCATTCATATAGTCATTCATGCATGCATGTATTAATACATTCATTAATGTATTCTTTCATTTAGTCATGCATTCATTCATTCATTCCATTCATTCATGCATTAATTAATTAATTAACACACATGTATTAATACATTCATTAATGTATTCATCCTGTCATGCATTCATTCATTCATTCATTCATTGCATTCAGGCAACTCCCCCATACATCAGCCAGTCAGAGTCAGAGCAGAATTCAAACCCAAGGCCCTCATCCTTGAAGGCTGCTGCCTTCTCTATTAAGTCCTCCCTCCTGTCCTGGAAAAGACTGAATGGTTTTCTGAAGGCAGCCCAGACAGATTTTCTCCTCCTATTCAATTCTGGCTCTAACTTACTGTCCTGCTATAACCCGATAATGTGTGTCTTTTTTTTCCCCAAAGGAAAACCCTAGTTCAGTCTGGAACTGCAAATGAGAATGTCTCAGAGTTGTCAGGAAAGCCAGGCAGGAAAAAAAGTTCTTTGTCTAAGATCCCCCTTACTGGGGGCAGGCTGGGGAAAACAGGGAGTGGGGGGCCAGGCAAAGCACACAGCCCCCTTCTAGGGATTCTTGAGCCATTTCAAAAAAAATAACCTGCTAAAGACCTCCTCATCCATCCAGCCACATCCTCCAGGCTGGGCGGCCCTGGCCAAGGCAGGTGATCAATAAGCCGACCAGACTTCATTAAGTGCCTACAGGTCTAGCTTCCCTCTAGGTGCTGGAAGCTAAAAGCACTCTGGGTTCTCAGAAACCAGTTAGCAGAGCTCCTTAAAGACCCACAGGGGAACCAAGGAGCGGGCCTCAGAGATGGGGGAGCCGGAGGCTTGGGCGAGGGCGAGAGAAGAATGGTTAACAAAAATAATTCATACCACCAAAGTGCTTAATGCCATCAGGCGAGCCATCTGGGAAAGGACGCTGCCCATTTTACAGATGAGGGAATGAGGTAGTGGGAGACAAAATGGAACACAGAGAAGAAAAAGATGTAACTCTTGCTCTTGAGGATGGTAGGATCACAGAGACTTAGAGTTAGAGGCCATCTTATCTGATCATCTCATTTTACAGAGGAGAAAAATGAGGCCCAGAGAAGCTTACACAGCCTGCCCAAAGTTATACGTGGAGTAAGGAGCAGGGCAGGATTGGACCCCCAAAGCCTCCAACTCCAAACCTAGAACCCTTCTCTTTGGTGGAGCCTATAATCAGAAAGATTTGAATTTAAATTCAGCCTCACTTATTAATGATGTGACTCTGGTAAGTCATTTCACCTTTGTCTGCCTCAGTTTCCTCTATTATAAAATGGGGATAATAATAGCCCCTCCCTTCCCAGAGTTATCGTAAGGAATGAGTAAGATATTTGTAAAAAGCACTTACTGCAATGCCTGGTATGTGATAATTGCTTAATAGAGGAGCTAAACATTTCCTTCCTTCTTTCCTCCTTCTCCTCTTCCTCCCTCCCTCAGTCCTCTCTTCTTCCCTTCCTTTCCCTGCCCTTTCTCTTCCCTTTCCTTTTCACTGTACCCCATTGCCCACAACAAGAGATAGATGTATATAGTTTATTTCAATTCAAAACAGACTCAAAGTCTACTGTCAGAGCCAAGATCTGAACCAAGCTTATCAGTAAGGTAGCATCATGGCGCCCAATTCCATTCAATAAATGTTATTAAGCATCCACTATGTGACAGGCTGTGTATTGGACATTGGCTATATAAGCAACAACAACAACAACAACAACAACAACAACAAACCCAGAAAAGTTCTGTGCCCTCAGGAGGCTTTAATTCTAAGGGGAGGAAACAACATGGAAACAGGCAAGCAACTACAGCTCCCAAGGAAAGGAGAGGAAGCACTAACCACTGAGAACTACTATCCATGATTTGGTCAAATCAGTTAAACTCCCTGGACTTCAGTTTCCTTATCTGTAACTAATTTCCCCTGATGGAATGGGAGGATGAGAACCGTTTGTCCCAACAGCCACAAAGGAGATTGAAACAGGCTCTGTGAGCACTTAGAACAGTGGTGGTGAACCTTTTTAGAGACTGAATGCCCAAATTGCAACCCTCATGCTGTTTGTGAGCCCCCTGCCTTACCCCAGACAGGTAAGGGAGAAAGTGCTCCCATTGGGCTGCTGGGCAGAGGGGTGGGTGATGTGAGAAATGTCCTTAGGCAAGTGTGAAGAGGGAGAAGGGAGCAGCCACCTCTGGCACATGTGCCATAGGTTCACCAACACGGACTTAGCACTTTTTTAGACATGGAAGATGCCAAGGTCATCCACTGCATTTCAGGCCATCTCCAGTCTTCCTGCCTTTTATCTTGCCACTGGACTTGATGATTCTAGAAGAGTAAGGCTGGTGACTATGTAATTCTGCCTCCCTTAAATCGAATTCACGGGCAAGTCAAGACATCACCCCGTATCCTCACTGATCCTCTTGGAAATGAAGGATGAAAACAAATTAAAGAGGTTGGACGAGCTGGCCTCTAGGGTCCCTTCTGGCTCTTAAGCTGCGATCCCTTTGTAGAGTTACTATGGCAAGAACTCCAGAGAGGTCATTAGATGAGCTCAGTTCAAACCCAGAATCTCTGACTCCAAATCCAGCGTTCTTTCCATGGTCTCACCAGTCCATGTCCCTGATTCCCAGTCATCTCCGGCCAAGAGCAGCCCCATTCTTAAAAAGTAACAAGGACTCCCTTTGTTCTCCGCTTCCCTGGCTCAGCCACTCGTATTCCTGGAAGGTTCTTCTTGAGCAAAATTAAAAAGAAATCAGAAAGGTTCCGAGCTCAGGGAGAGGACAGTGGAAACCTCAGAGACCCTCTGTATGGAGCGCAGCACCATGAGGGGGTGATATTGGAAATTTGGGGGTCCTTGAACTAATTTCAAGTCCCTGATCCATTTTCCCCTCTTACAGGGGAAAGGGGATACAGTGAGGGAGCTCCTACTGTGTGCCTGCCACCCTGCTTAACAGTCCTCCCCTTCGAGGACCTGACAGGCAGCTGGAGAATACCACATGGGTCCACGCTTACATGCACACATACACAAAATAAATGCATGTAAAATAGACACAATTATACACATACATACACAAACCCACGACACACAAACATACATATCCACATACATGTACATGTATGTGTTTACAGATATATGAACTAGTCAGAGGGCACTAGGGGGGTGTCAGGAAAGGCCTGGCATGGCAGATGGCACCACCCATGTTTTAATAATAATAACGATAGTGATGATTTTTGCTGTTGTTGTTCAGTCACTTCAGGCATGTCCGACTCTTCCTGGCAGCGCTCCTAGCGTGGCCCTTTCTATTTTAGAGCAGCTATTTCTATTCATATGTTAATGTATCTGAATGTTCAGCGCGCGCCTCCCACATGCCAAGCCCTGTGCTAAGCGCCATGTAATCATTATTTCCTCTGAGCCTTGCACTAACCTTGGGAAGCAGTTGCTGTTATTATCTCCATTTTACAGTTAAGGAAATTGAGGTAAACAGTGATTACACAGAGGTGGAGCCTGAACTCAGTCTCCTTGACAGCAGATCTGCTCTTCTAGCCACTCGGCTGATTAGATTCCAAGCGTAAAGGCTTCTCAGGGGGTAAAAGCCATTTGGGTGTCCTAGATCCAGCAGAGTGATCGGTGCTGAACTGGACAGCCACTAAGGTTCCCTCCTACTCCAAACTGCCAGAGTCCTTGAGGCAATGAGATGGGGACTTGGAGCAAATCTGTTGTCAGTTCTGTCTGACTCTTCTTGACCCCATTTGGGGTTTTCTTGGCAAAGACACTGGAGGAGTTTGCCATTTCTTTCTTTAGCTCATTTGACAAATAAGGAAATTGAGGCAAATTGATTCAGTGACTTACCCAGGGTCATACAACTGGTTTGAACTCAGGAAGATGAGTCTTCCTGACTCTAAGCCCAGCACTCTCTGCGCGAGGATACTCTTGAGCTGTTCCAAATAAATCTAGCTTGTCTCTTCTTCTCCCACCAGATTTCTGCCAGATAATTGGCTCTTTCCATCCTCCCTGGGACAGATACGAATTTAAAAGGGCTGCTCATTCTACCAGGGCAGTTCATAAATGGCCTCTAACTTAGTCTCAGCTATTATAGGATTGAGGTCTGGAAGGGACCCCAGAAATCTTCTAGTCCAAACTTCTCATGTGCTGGCGAGGAGACTGAGGCCCAGAGGTCAGTGACTCACCCAGGGTCACACAGCTAAGTGGATTTGAACCTTGGTTTTCCTGACCCCCAAGGCCAGCCCGACAGGGTCCCTCCCCTTTACAGCAGGTGGGCGCTCGAGGAATCATTGTTGGGTGAATGGCAGACTGCTCCGTCATTCGTTTTCTCACTGATGACAACCCATTTGACTTAACAGATTAAGAGCATTCTGAGCATTTCCACAGACACTCAAAGTAATGGAGACCGATCAGCCCTTGTGATGAGGGATAAGTCATTCACTGAGATGGATTGGGGATTCGTGTGTC
This sequence comes from Gracilinanus agilis, assembly GCF_016433145.1. Taxonomy (NCBI): domain Eukaryota; kingdom Metazoa; phylum Chordata; class Mammalia; order Didelphimorphia; family Didelphidae; genus Gracilinanus; species Gracilinanus agilis. The sequence continues at coordinate 763,270,347 of NC_058130.1, forward strand.
TAGGATCACAGTTTAATAGCTTTGGGAACATTAGAGATCGCGAAATCCAATCTTTTCACTTTATAGAAGGGGAAACTGAGGCACATCGTGGTTAAGGGACTTGTCCAGAGTCACATAGCTACAGAGACTGGAGAATCTTCCAAGAAAGGCCTTCCACAGAGAAGAGTTCCGAAGCTGCCCTGCCAAGAGAGTGGCCTTCGATCCCTTCATATCCATTTTAAATTGGTTCTTTACAGAACAGATGCATCCTGCTCAGAGCTCTGGTAATCAAATATTTACTAATCTGAGACAACTGCCAAGTACCATAGCAGGTGCGATGATTCCCGCCACTGTCTACAGAGTCCTGGAAAATTAGGGGAAGGGGGAGGGACAATGGAGACTAATTGGGTCTATTCCCCGATTTTACAGAAAGGAAAACTGAGGCCCAGAGGGAAGCGTGGATGGCTTCCCGGAATCTCCGATGTGAAAGGGAGCCGTGAGGTGGCCCTTTCTTGCCCATTCCAAAGCAGGAATCTCCTCGCCATCCCCCTAAAACTGTCACCCAACCTCTGCATGAAAACGTCCACTGAGAGAAAACCTACAGCTTCAATCATTGGGCCTCTCTCTAGCTGGTGAGTTCTCTGTGGGACCTCCAGGTCTGAGCACCCGCTCGTTCCTTTTGGGTGTTATCTTCTCCCTTTTAGATGGAAGCTCCTCGAGGGCAGGGACTGTCTTCTTTTTAACTTGTATTTGTATTCCTGGCGCCATTTGCATTTTTGTCCTGTTTTCCTTCTAAGGAGGACCAATGGCATTATGGGTGCTGTCCAGACTCGCTGGGCAACTGGACTGAAGCGAGGCAGAGTTCCACAAAGTCTTCAGCTTCGTTCTCTCTTCCAGAGTCATCCAAGTGGAGAGGCGAGACACAAGTCAGGAGGACTGGTGATGGCCCAGGATGCTCATGGCTTCTTCCATGTCTGACCAAGTACTGAGTGATGGGCAGCACCTGCTTCCATTGCCTTAGGGGCTAGAGGGAGAAATTGTTCTCATCAGCCCATTCCATGGTGGTGGGAAATCTTTCCATGCTTGAGGAAGACATCCCCAAGTCACTGATGAGTACGAGTCTAATAAGTGCTTGATGGGAGCTAGTCTGCGTTTGGAGGCAACCCATTCTACTTTGTTAGGAAGCACTACTGGATTTCTTTAAAGAATGTATCTCGGGGCAGCTGGGTAGCTCAGTGGATTGGGAGCCAGGCCTAGAGACGGGAGGTCCTGGGTTCAAATCTGGCCTCAGACACTTCCCAGCTGTGTGACCCTGGGCAAGTCACTTGACCCCCATTGCCCACCCTTACCGCTCTTCTGCCTTGGAGCCAATGCACAGAAGTTAAGGGTTAAAAAAAATGTATCTCCAGACACTTCCCAGCTGTGTGACCCTGGGCAAGTCACTTGACCCCCATTGCCCACCCTTACCACTGTTCCACCCAGGAATCAAGACATAGAAGTTAAGTGTTTAAAAAAATGTATCTCTTTGTGGATTTGTTTTCCGGAAGCATTCTTCATCGAGAAGGATTCCTTTTCTGACATCATCTAAATCGGCTTCTTTTTCTCTCCCTGTCAGGGTCCCAAAAGGGGAACCCGCAGTCTCTAAGTCAAAGACATCATGGCTTTTGTGCTGAACTTGGGGTCGGGGAGATGTTTTTAAATGGATTAATCATAGAAGAGACCAATTCTTGGTTAGCTAATATTTTTAGGAACCCCCAGCAATTGCCAAAGTGTTGGTTGGAGAAGGTTCTAATCAATTACTGAACTTGGATGTACAGAATCCTAAAAAACAAAGAAACCGTGACCCTGGACAAGTCACTTCACTCCCTTGCCTGGCCCTTAACGTTGTTCTGCCTTGGAACCAGTAAATGGGATTGATTCTAAGATGGGAGGTAGGGGGTTTAGGGGGCAAAAAAGAGAGGAGACCTTTAAAATGCTGCCTCTGGCACTTAATTACTGAATAACTATGGATAATTCACTCAAGGGTTGAGCCCTTAGTTTCCTCATCTGGAAAATGGAGATAATTAATGCCTACAGTACCTCTAGGTTTTAGGGCAATAAAGTGCTTTGAAAATTTTCAAGCCCTTTTAAAAGGTCAATAATGGATATGACAGGGCAACTCTGATGTCAAGAGGGTCTGAGTTCAAATGTAACCTCAGACTCTTACTAGTTGTATGACCCTGGGCAAGTCACTTAACCTTTGTTTGCCTCCATTTCCTCATCTGTCAAATGTGCTGGAGAAGAAAATGGCAAACTCGCTGTGTGACCCTGGACAAATCACTTAACCTCTGTTTGCCTCAGTTTCCTCAACTGTCAAGTGAACTGGAGAAGTAAATAGTAAGCCACTCGAGAACCTTTGCCAAGAAAACCTCAAGGATTGCAAAGAGTCAGATACGATGGAGCAAAAGAAAGTAGATACAATTGTTATTATTACTATTGTTATTATCTTGCTCTTCTCATAGGAGTTCAGACAGAAATAGTGTCAAGGACAAATCATCATTTGGCTATTATCCTTTGGTATTTCATCTTCTGTAGATATTGTGCAGGTGAAGAGAATGTTGGCTTTTTTTCCCTAATCCTTACCTTCTGTCTTAGTATCAATTTTAAGATAGAAGAGTGGTGAAGGTTAGGCAATGGAGGGTAAGTGACTTGTCCAGGGTCAAACAGTTAAGAAATATCTGAGGTCAAATTTGAACCCAGATCCTTCTGACCTCAGACCTGGCTTGATGACCTCTGTACTACCTAAATGTCTCTTTCCTCTTCCTCTTCCTCTTCCTCTTCCTCTTCCTCTTCCTCTTCCTCTTCCTCTTCCTCTTCCTCTTCTTCTTC
>NC_058130.1:763278094-763288341 GCF_016433145.1 Gracilinanus agilis
CTGTCTCTCTCTGTCTCTGTCTCTGCCTCTGTCTCTGACTCTGTCTCTCTGTCTTTATGTCTCTCAGTCTCTCTGTGTCTCTCTGTCTTTATGTCTCCCTGTCTCTCTCTGTCTCTCTGTCTCTGTCTCTCTCTCTCTTGCCTCCTTCCCCTTTCTTCCTCTTTCCCCTCCCTCCTTCTCCCTTCTCCTCCCTCCTCCTCCTCCTCCCTTCTCCTCGTCCCTCCTCCTCCTCCTCTCTATCTGTCTCTCTGTCTCTCCCTTCCCCTTTCCCCTCCCTCCTCCTCCTCCTCCTTCTCCTCCTTCTTCTCTCTCTGTCTGTCTCTATCTCTGTCTCTTTGTCTGCCTCTCTTTGTCTCTCTGTCTCTCTCCTCTCACTCTCCCTTCACCTTCTGTCTTAGTATTAATCCTAAGACAAAAGGGCAAGGCAAATGGAGTTAAATGACTTGCCCAGGGTCACACAGCTAAGAGGCATTTGAGGTCAGATTTGAACCCTGGACCTCCCATCTCCAGGCTTGGTGCTTTTTCCACTGTGCCACCTAGCTCTCCCAGAGCCATAGTCTCTTAACTATAAAATAAAGGGGTTCTCGTGTTCCCTTTAGTTCCCCCCAACTTCCTGAGATGCAGCAAAGGTTCATAGTGGAGAGAGCACTGGACTACCTCACTGTCCACTCTAATACACTCTTCTTCCAGGCAGACTTCAATCAATCACTCAATCAGGCATCTAAGAGCCAGGTACTGTGCTAAGCCCTGGGGAAACTAATACAAAGAACAAAAGAATCCATTCTGGTATTGAGCTTCCATCCATCCTGGGAGACAGCCTAAAGACCCTCATGGTCTCTGCCCACCTCTTTTCTTCTCCAGAGTAAACAGCTCCACTTATTCCCATCAATTTTTTTCTTTTAACCCTTTACCTTCTGTCTTAGAATCAATACTTTGTATTTGTTCCAAGACAGAAGAATGGTAAAGGCTAGGCAATGGGAGTCAAGTGACTTGCCCAGGGTCACACAGCCAGGAAGTGTCTGAGGCCAGATTTGAACCCTGATCCTCATAACTTCAGGCATGGCACTGAGTCGGCCCCCTAGCTGCCCGCTTCTCCTTGGTTTTTGCAGGATATAAACGCTGATTTCTCAAGATGGTCAAGAGAATATCTCCATTTAGAAATTTAAAAAACCCACCACAAACTAAAGTTCCCACAGAGAGAAAATGCTGCTGTTCTCAGCAGATCAAACCTAGGGAATGCTCGTCAGTGATCCGAGACGGGTCCCCTGGACGTCTCTGGACTCATGAAATAATCTTGTTTATTGTCCTTGGCTGGCTTGCCCGATGACTAGGTGACTTCAGGGAACTAATTGAACTTCTCCCATTCCCTCATTTGTAAATGGGGATAATTATATTTGTTCACCTTGTGGAGATACCGTAACACGGAAATGATGAATGGCAGGATGGAGAAGCCCTTGAACACTTTGCTAGTGATCCTCTATTGACTGTGTCTAATGCAACAAAATGGGCATGGGTTGGGGAAGATGCCTGCCTCATACATTTACTAGTTGGCGTGACCCTGAACAAGTCATTGTTCTGGGCCTCAGTTTCCTTATCTGTAAAATGAAGATAACTATGTCTGTCTCACAGGATTGATTTGGATTTTGATTGAGGTAAAGTTCACCTTAAAGAAATATATTCATGTCAGGGCAGCTAAGTGGCTCAGTGGATAGTTTCAGGTCCGGAGTTAGGATGATCTGGGTTTGAATCTGGTCTCAGACACCTCCAACTGGGTTACTCTAGGCAAGTCATTTAACCTTGTTTGCCTAGCCCTTGCCCCTCTGCCTTAGAGTTATTACTAACACAGAAATTAAGGGTGAAAAAAGAGACATATTAATATTAGCAATTAAGTCTACCAACAGACATGAACAATCAGCCAAAGAATTGACTGGCCTTGAGCTGGTACCTCGGCCCATGCTTTAAAGATTCGTTCACTTAACTGATAATTGCTCTTTCTCATAAAACCTGTGACTATATCAACATGGGCTAAATCTGGGAAAGTGGTACATTATTCTGGGCCATGTTGGTGAACCTATGGCACACCTGCAAGAGCGTGCCGGAAGGGGCCACTCCCTTCCACCTCTCCACCACACCTAAGGACATTTTTCACTTCACTCACCCCTCTGTTCAGCAGCCCAAAGAGAGGGCTTCCTCCCTCCCCTGTCTGGGGGTGTGGGAGGGGTTCACATGTGACATGAGGGTACAGTTTGGGCACTCAATCTCTAAAAGGTTCACCATCATTTTAAGGCAGAAGAGGGCCACACTGAGAGAACTGTGTCTCAGGAAGATTAACCTGGTGGCAATGAATGCTAAGAATGAACTAGAGAGAGAAGAAAGTAGAGGCAGAATGATTGTTAAAAGGTAACTGGCCCAGTTTAGGAGGGAAATAGGTTGGCAGTGGGCATAGAAAGGAAGGATTAAATCATCTGTGATTCCAAAGCCACCCCTCTGTTATTTATTTACTATTTATACTATATATAGCTTATTTTCTATATATTTGTTTGCATGTGTCTCTCCCATTAGATTGGAAGCTCCTTGAGGGCAGAGACTTTTTTTTTAAAATTCTTATCTTCTGTCTTAGAACTGATACTGCATATTGATTCCAAGGCAGAAGTGCTAAGGACTAGGTAACTGGAGTTAAGTGACCTACCCAGGGTCTCACAACTAGGAAGTGTTTGCAGCCAAATTTGAACTCAGTACCTCCCATCTCTAGTCCTGGCTCTTTTATCTATTGAGCTGTCTAGCTGTCTTTTGCCCCTTTTTTTTTTATTCCCAGTGTTTAGCACAGTGTCTGGCACATAGTAGACACTTAATAAATGTTGGGGTTTTTTTGGGGGAAAATTTTATTTAATTAATTAAGAAAATTTTTCCATGTTACAAGATTCATGTTCTTTCCCTCCCGTCCCCCCAAACCCCTCTCAGAGCTGATGTGCAATTCCACTGGGTTTAATGAATATATATTTTTTAATTAAACCCTCACCTTCTGTCTTGGAGTCAATACTGTGTATTGGCTTCAGGGCAGAAGAGTGGTAAAGGTTAGGCAATGGGGGTTAAGTGACTTGCCCAGGGTCACACAGCTAGGAAGTGTCTGAGGCCAGATTTGAACCTAGGACCTCCCATCTCTAGGTCTGACTCTCAATCCACTGAGCCACCCAGCTGCGTCCAATAAATATTTCTTTTTTTTTTTTTTAAACCCTTAACTTCTGTGTATTGGCTCCTAGGTGGAAGAGTGGTAAGGGTGGGCAATGGGGATCAAGTGACTTGCCCAGGGTCACACAGCTGGGAAGTGTCTGAGGTCAGATTTGAACCCAGGACCTCCCTCTCTAGGCCTGACTCTCAATCCACTGAGCTACCCAGCTGCCCCTCCAATAAATATTTCTTTTTTTTTAAATTTAAACATTTATTAATATTCATTTTAACATGGTTACATGATTCAATAAATATTTCTTGATTGATATTGAAGGAACTAGGTGACCCTGGGCAAGTCACTTAATCCTATTCGCCTCAGTTTCCTCATCCGTCAAATGAGCCGGAGAAGGAGATGGCAAATCACTCCAGTATCTTTGCCAAGGAAATTCCAAACGGGGTCAAAAAGAGTCAGACACGACCGAAAATGACTCCACAGCCGCAACATGAACCGGTGGCAGCGGCTAAGTTGTGAAATCTCTCTTGGCCCCCACTTCCTTGCCTGTAAAATTAAGGGCTGGAAAAAATGACCTCTAAGGGCCCTCCGGTTCAAAACAGCGTGTCGGACACAATGCAGTTTTATTGGTCATCGCCGCACAGCCAGCGTCCTTTGGGAATTTGAGGGGAAAGGGGAGGAGGAGAGAGTTCTGTAGGGCTGCCTTGCCTGGGCAGTGCAGGAGGAAAGCCGAGCTATTCCCATCCTTGGGCAGCCCCCTCCTGCTGTAATGTCTCTCGTGTGGGAGATAGAAACCAGCCTCTGTGTAGGTACGAAGGGCCATTATGTGCCGCTTTGGGGCGGTCTCTATGCACAGATACAGAGATCTACTGCACGGATCTGCCGGGAAGCAGAATCTTCTTTCTCTCTCCTTTCTGTGGCTCGCCGGAGATCGGATCCACCTTCCTAGCCAGGCTGCAGGGAAAAGAACTCCCTGTCTGGGGCCGTTAGCTTTCGGCACGGATAAATGAACGGCTGGAAGACACAAGGACGGCATCATGGAAAAAGCCCCGGCCGAGGACAGGCTGTACAGCCTGGATGACCCTAGGCTGGTTCACAGAAAGCTCCACGGGAGCCCGGCTTCTTGACAACAAGCGCGTCTACGCCTCTCCGTCAGGGGTTCCCAAACCTTCTTGGTCCTTGCGTGTGGGGCTTTCTAGAACCTTTTTCTCTACTCTTTATCCAACAGAAAAAGAAAAAAAAATTCTCAAGCTTACCATGCTTAGACACGTAAAAAAATAAAAGGCAGAGATCATCGGGTTCTTCTTTTACCCTTTCCTTTTTTTTTTTTTTTAACTTCTGTGTATTGGCTCCTTGGTGGAAGAGCAGTAAGGGTGGGCAATGGGGTCAAGTGACTTGCCCAGGGTCACACAGCTGGGAAGTGTCTGAGGACAGATTTGAACCCAGGACCTCCCGTCTCTAGGCCTGACTCTCAATCCCCTGAGCTACCCAGCTGCCCCATGACCCTTTCCTTCTGACTGAGGATTACTACTAAGTATCCGTTCCAAGGCAGAAGAGGAAGTAAGGGCTGGGTGTTGAGGGTTAAGTGACTTACCCAGGGTCACCGAGCTAGTCAGATTTGAAATCAGGACCTCTTATCTATAGGCCTACTGCTCTCTCCACTGAGCAGCCTTGGTTTCTTCTTTAATCACTCATAGAAGCATCGGGCTTTTGAGGCAGCTGGGTAGCTCAGTGGAGAGACTCACACCTAGACTATGGTGATAGCCTTCTGGTGGGTCTGCTAGCCTCAAGTCTCTCTTCACTTCAGGCCCCCCTCTATTCAGTCACTAAAGTGATTTTCCTCAAATGCACATCTGACCGTGTCACATACACATCCCTTCACCCCCTTACTCAGTAAACTTCACTGGCTCCCTATCACCTCCAGGGTCTTATATAAAATGTTCTTTCATTCAAAGCTCTTCTTATTCTAGACCTCTGCTTCAGTTCTCCCCTCCCAGAAGTCTCTGCTATTCCAACGGTCACTTGGCCTTTCTTTCACTGCAACATTCCATGGTTCAATTCAAGATGTCAGGGCCTTGCCTCCTTCTTATACCCCCTCCTACCTTTTCAGTCTTCTTACACTTTATAACCCCAAAATGTATTCTTAGATCTAGTGACGCTGGCCTTCTGACTATTCCACAAACAACCAGACATTGGTTCTCTGCTCCAGACATTTTCTCTGGCTCCCCATCATGCCTGGAATGCTCTTCTATCTCATCTCCTCCTATTGGTTTCCCTGGCTTCCTTTAAGTTCCATTTAAAATCCCTTCTCCTACAGGAAACCTTTCCCACCCCTTATTCCAGCACATTCCCTTTTATTTATTTCCTGCATATCCTGTATATAGTTTATTTGTATACATTTGTTATCTCCCATTAAACTGTGACCTCCTTGAGTACAAAGACTATCTTTTACTTCTTTTTATATCCCTAGCACTTAGCCTGACACACAGAAGGTGCTTAATAAATGTTTATTGACGGTAAATGCTTGGCAAATTGTTTTTTCATTTATTTATTTATTTGTTTGTTTGTTTATTCATTCATTCATTCATTCATCCATCCATTCATTCATTCATTCATGTGCCAAGCATTGAAAATACAAGTGAAAAATGGTTTGATAGGGATATGATTGAGGATGTAGACTCTTAAACGATCACTCCAGTGCAAATACTAATAATATGGAAATAGGTCTTGATCAATGACACATGTAGAACCCAGTGGAATTGCTCATTGGCTATGGGAGGGGGGTGGGAAGAGGGAAGAGAAAAAACATGAATCATGTAACCATGGAAAAATATTCTAAATTAACTAATTAAATAAATAAACTTGAAAAAAAAGAAAATAGAAGTGAAAAGAATGAAATGCTCACTATTCTCAAGAAGCTTGCATTTCTCTCCGGGGAATAACAACAATAATGCGACACTAATGATAACAATAATAACAAATAGTTGGCATTTATATGTTGCTTTAAGTTCTACAAAGCACATTACAAATATGATCCTCATAACAATCCTGGAAGGTAGATGCCATTAGTATCCCTATTTCACTGGTAAAAAGATGAAACAAGGAAAAGAGAGGTTAAGTGACTTACCCAATGTTATACAAATAATAAATATCAGCCTGGATTTGAACCCAGGTCTTCTTGACTGGAGGTCCTATGCTGTTGCCATCGACTATGTGTATATATGGATATAATAGCAATGGGATCACCAATGGGCATGCAGTCCTTTGATTGTGAGTGGATGTTCTTTACATGATTTCAGTTCAAGTGACCATATGGAAATAGAAGGGAGATGGTTTCTAGCCACGAGTGACTCAGGGGGCAATTCAGTATGATTACCAAAAATATTTCTTTATCTATAGTGTCAGAAGAGTTGATGGTTCAGGAGTTGCTGAGCCAGAGATGAGTGCTTATACAAAGGCATGATGTGCCCATCTCTCACTCTCCCTTTCTTGTGTGGCTGTGAGAGGGGAAGTTTGCTTTGAACTGGTCCATAGAATCACTGTAAGAGGAAGATCAGTCCTGTCTCCCATCACCCCACAGGTGTGGTAAGCCCATTTCAACCTCTATTTGTACTTAGTATTTCTTGGGGTGTATGTATCCAGGTCAATACTCTGTAAGTTTGGAAGATCCAGAGGACCCACTTGTTAGCAACAGAGTTCAGCAGAGCTAGTAACAATAGACAAAGGAGTTGGGAGGTGATGGATTGGCAACTTTTGAGATGGATGGATTGGGCAGCAACTTTGTAATCACTGAAAAGACTAGCAAGATCACAGACAGATGAGTGGCTGAATGCAGCTGAAGTTAAGCAACTCGCACAATCTAGAGTAGCAGCAGATCGACTCACTGAGTTTGGGCACTGTACCTCTTGAGAATAAGCACAGGCAAGTTGTCCATCTGAGGAAAATGCCATGCCTTGTGAGAAGCCAGCTGAGCAGTGGAGCCACTTATCCATTATAGGCATCATGCCTTTTTGAGAACTACATTAAAAGAAGAAAGGATTTCTAAAGCCAGAAGTCAGAAGATACACTTTTTTCCACATGTGCTTTCTATAATATATACTTCACAAACCTTTAAGTTTAAACCTGTGTTCCCAGGTATGATCAAGGGGAGAGTGTGCTGGCGGGGGGTGTGGGGAATGTTTTATACCAACTGTTCTTACTATACCATTTTAGTAAATCCCTTTCCTAAAAGCCAGTTGGTATCTCCTGCTTAATTGTTAAGAGGAAACACACTGGTGGGGGCCCATGCGCATCAATATTAGTTAACTCCATTGGGGTTACCTTTAGAAACCAGAGGAGAATAAGTAGGTCCTTCTGGGGACTCAAAACCATAAGAGTGATTACAGGTTGGCAGAGATATAGAATAAATAGAAGGCATTTTAATACAAGATAGTCAGAGAAGAGGGAACACTGGAAATTGGGAAGATCAGAAAAGGCTTCATGTCGAAGGTGGTGCTTGAATTGTCTTGCAGGAAGAGAGGGATCTCTCCTTTGCCCCCACCACTCTTTGTATCCTATTTACTAATCTTCCCTACCACTACCACTACTACCCACCCACTGCCAAAAGAATATAAAGCCCTTTGAGGGTTTGGATTGATATTTTTCATCTTAGCCTAGCCTTTACCTCTCTTTGTGCCTTGAAACAAATGCACAGTACTAATTTTAAGACAGAAGGTAAGAGTTTAAAAAAAAAAAAGAGGCAACACGGTGGCAGTTAGGTGGCTAAGTGGCTAGAACACCAGGCCTGGAATCAGGAAAACTTGGTTTCAAATTTAGTCTCAGACACTTCCTAGCTGTGTGACCATGGACAAGTCACTTAAACCCAATTGCCTTAACCAACTCTTCTGCCTTGGAATCAATATTTGTATCAATCCTAAAACAGAAGGAAAGGATTTAGGAGGGGAAAGAGAGAGAAACAACATGGTACAGTGGAAGGGATTCTGGTTTTGAAGTCAAAGGAACTGGGTTTGAATTCCAGCTTCATTTACTTTCTATAAGACCGAACAAAACATTTAACCACCCTGGATCTGGATTTTCTTTTCCACAAAATGAAGTAGTGCAATTTTACTTTGCATCTGCTGCCCTGCCTGGGTTCCAACTGTGTGGAACAAGAGACCCTTCCCAGGAGAAGCTCGTCCCTTCAAAACTCTGCCACCAGGCTGCTAACTCAAGCCTTGACACCATCTCTTCTCTGTTGGGAGGGCTGGAGAGTAGAGTTCCAAACTCCTCCCAATGCCGTCTCTTATAAAAGGATGTAACTAAACTATTGGATTACTACCCTCTGCATCTACTGCCCTGTCTGGCTTCAGTTTCATGGACGAAGATGTCCCCATCATCAAATACTCCTTGATTTCCTCTCCCTCCACCCCCAGCACCACACTTTCCTGCTTCCCTTTGTGGTTTGCCTAGTTTTACTAGTTGTGTGATCTTGGGGAAGTCACATAACCTCTATTTTCCTCAATTTTTCTCATCTGTAAAATGGGAATAATAATGGCACCTATCTCCCAGAATTTTCTGGAGGATAAAATGAAATAATATTTGTAAAATGCTCTGCAAAACTTCAAGCACTATATAAATGTCAACCATTAGACTGTAAGCTCCTTGAGGACAAGTACTGTATTTCTTTTTGTTAATTCTATCCTAAGCACAGTGCTCAGCACATCATAGGTGCTTAATAAATGTTTAATGGATTGGCCTATTGTATTATATGGAACTGAATGACCTCTAAAGTCTGTTGCAGGTTTAAATTGATAGCCCTTGTGTTGCAGGTTTGTTTGGGGGAGCGGGAGGCACCCCCATCACACCCCAACTCATCTTCAAGAGATTTTAAATTTACAAAGTTGGGATATTCACGAAGCCTTCCTGAATCCCTGCAGCTCCAGTTAGCATTTTCACTCAATGTTCAAATTACCTTGTAGGAGCAGCTAGGTGGTACAGCAGGTAGAGTGCAGAGCCTGGGGTCAGGAAGACATGAGTTCAAATCTGACCTCAGACACTTACTAGCTGTGTGGCCCTGGGCAAGTCCCTTAAGCCTGTTGGCCTTAAAAAACATCTCAGATTACCTTGTATTTGCTTATACATGCCTGCTAGATGTGGAATCTGAGAACATGAGGGACTTGAGGACAAAAACCCACTTCTAACACTGATTATCTGCATCATCTTAGGCAAACCAATTTGTTTATGTGGGCCTGGGCTGGGTTTCCTGTCTGAAAAATGAGGTGGTTGGACTTGACAACTCTCCTGAGGTCCTTCTTATCCCAACTTTGTGATCCCATAACACTACCTTGTTTCTCTCCAGAAGCCTGTAGACCCCTTGCGGCCAGAGACTATTTCATTTCTGTCATTGTAACTCTAGTACCTTGCACACAGTAGGTGCCTAATAAATTTTTGTTGAGTGATTGGATTAATCATTATCATATTTCCCAGATCTATTTCAAAATGAAACAGAGCGTAAGCTCCTTGAGGGCAGGGATGTATTTGCCTCCATATCCCTGGTGTATTGTACGTGTTGTTTTTTTAAATAATATTTTAAAAATTGAATTGAATAACAGGGAGCTTAGGGCAATCTTAACTGATTTGGAGAAAAGAGAGAGAGAGAAGAGAAGGATTCTTCAATAGGCCCAAATCCAGTGCTTTTGGAGTTGAATGCAATTCTCAGTTGCTTTCCCCGGCCTCCGGTGGAGGGACTGAAAACTCTTCTAGTAGGTCTCTGTCCCAGCCTGCTTAGCCTGATTGGCAGCAGGATACTCCTCCAAATCATCCCAGCTTTACACTTAAAACCTTTCATCCCATGCTTCTCAAAGTGCTTCATAAGCATTAATTAATTCTTACAACACCCCTGTGAGCTTGCTAAGTATTATTATCCCTATTTTACAGATGTGGGAACTGAGGCATTAAGAGGTTAAGTGATTTGCCCAAGGTCGCCGAGTGAATCAGTGGTTGTTCAGGGAATTGGATCTAGTACTTCTGACTCCAAATTGTACACTTTTCCGACTGTATCATACTCCTCTTTGGGAAGAAAGAGAAA
>NC_058130.1:763301182-763312194 GCF_016433145.1 Gracilinanus agilis
CATGAAGAACAGCAGTCAGGTGAGCCTCAAACCCAGAGATGCTCTGTTGAATGCGCTGCTGCTCACTTCTGACCCTCAAGGATGACAACTCCCAAAGCCAAGTCCCCAACGGGTCAAAATTAGTGTCTCATTAGCGATCTTGAAATGAAACTAACAAGAACGACTCCGGTCTGAAAGTATGTATTAAACACCTACTGTTTTTCTGGGCTCTGTGCTAGATGCTGGGAATAGAAAGTCCTAAACGAAAGCCCCTGCTCTTATGGAGCTCATATTCTATTGGGTGAAGCAACATGTACACGTATAAATAAATCAAGAAGTTTAGAAGGCAGCTGGATGGCTCAGTAGATTGAGAGTCAGGCCCAGAGATGGAAGGTTCTGGGTTCAAATCTGACCTCAGACACCCTGGGCAAGTCACTTGACCTCCATTGCCTAGCCCTTACCACTCTTCTGCCTTAGAATCAACATACAGTATTGAGTCTAAGACAGAAGGTCAGGGTTTTAAAAAAAGAAGAAGCTTAAAGCTTTGCCAGGCACTATGTGAAGCACTTGTGAGGAGGGGGAGGAGGGTATAAAAAATAAAAAATGAAGTAGTCCCTGCCCTCAAGGAGCGAACCCTCTAACGCTCAAGCAAGGAATTCTTAAGTGCCTAGCGTGCCAAGTCGACAAGTGTTTATTCAGCATTTACTATGTGCCTGGCACTGTGCTACCCTCAGGAATAAGAATACAAGCACAAACGGAGATGGTCCCTGCCCCAAGGAGCTTACATTCCAATGGGGAAAGACAACACAGAAAAGGATGCTGAAAGGCAAGCAGGGAAGCACTCCAGAGCTGTGCAGGAATGCCGGGTGGAGAAAGAAGTTCAGAGAGAGACCCAGAGACCGGAAAGGAAGGATGGAGACGGGATCCTGGCTGGCCTGGCCACTTGCCTCAAAAGATTCCTGGAAGAGCTGAAGAATCAAGGGAAGGGGCTCTCGGGGTGGAGGGATCTTCCAGGATGAGAAAGCTGTTGGGTCACAGGGCTGAAAAAAAAAAAGTCCAGAGAATCAGAAAGGGAGTCCCAAGAGGAATGTGCCGGCTGGTCTGGGCACCTTCCTTGAGGCAGCTAGGGGGGCATAGAGTCAGGAAGATCTGAGTTCAGATTCAGCTACGTGACTGACCAAATAATAGAGACAGACTGGAAAAAGCCCAGGGTCAGAGCTGAGCCATGAGTTGTTAGAGGTCTCTAAAGGGAAAGATGAGGAGGGAGAGCATTGCAGAATGGAGACCAAAGGCAAGAAGGCAGGCCAGGAATGACATACTGGGACAGGCAAGGCAGTCACTTTGGGGGCAGCTGAGTCTTGGGGGCGAGGACAACTGACGTACAATCCACCTGGAAATATTGACGGGTAAATCAGTTCAGCTCAATTTTACACCCATCACGCACTGACAAAGTGCAAGGCACTCTGCTGGGGAAACAAAGGCAGAAAATAAAACAATCCTTGCCCTCAAGGAGTTTATATTCTATCCAGCTCAAATCACTCCCAAGGGAAGTCTAGCAGGCTGCTAGGCTGATGGACTCCATTTATACATATGTAGCCCAGGCTTCTGTAAGCATGCTCAGGGCATTGATCTCCACCAATGAGGAGAGACTCCCATACCCATGACTTTGTTTACCCAAATCTCACCTATCTCTTGTTGAAAAATGGAGGCTCCCTGAGGCCAGGGACTATTTTTTTTTTAACCCTCACCTTCCGTTTTGGAATCAGTACTGTGTATTGGTCCCAAGGCAGAAGAGTGGTAAGGGTAGGCAATGGGGGTCAAGTGACTTGCCCAGGGTCACACAGCTAGGAAGTGTCTGAGGTCAGATTTGAACCTAGGACCTCCCGTCTCTAGGGCTGGTTCTCAATCTACTGAGCCACCCAGTGGCCCTCCATTATTATTTTTTTAGCTTTGTATTTCCCGCATCTAACATGGTGTCCAACACAGAGCATTCACCTGGGAAATACTCAATGATTTGAGATCATCTAATTGATCTCACCCTGATCCTATCCATCCCCAAAGCCTTCAGTAAACTGAACTTGAAGAGGGGGTAAAGAAAACCTGGCTTACTTGGACCAAAGCATTATTACTTCAGTGTTGCTGAAATTAAAATGGAAAGTGAGCTCTGTGTCTTTACCCTGAGATTCCCCATGCCTAGAATACACTCCCCACTTCATTGCTGAATGGATTCCATTAAGGCAGGTCAAAGGGGATGAATGACAGCTGGGTAGCTCAGTGGATTGAGAGCCAGACCTAAAGACTAGAGGTCCTGGTTTCTAGTCTAGCCTCAGATACTTCCTAGCTCTGTGACCCTGGGCAAGTCATTTAACTCCTATTGCCTAGCCCTTACTGCTCTTCTGCCTTGGAATTAATTATTCCATGATGGAAGGTAAGGGTTAAAAAAAAAGATTTAGCTCAAGTTTTTCATTTCTCCATGGAGCCTATGCTGATCCCTAAAGCTGCTAGCACCCTCAACCCCATAACTTCTCTATATCTATTTTTATCCATTTTGCATATGCCGATAAAGGCAATGTTGTCTCTCTCTTTGTAGTCTTCAGTGCCTCAACTACAATGAAAGAGATAGATGAGACATCTCTAAGGTCCCCTCCACCTCTATCCTCTGAACCCCCTCAATATGGACTTTTATTTTGCTTCTGTCATTTTCCAGGCATGTCTGACCCCATTTGGGGTTTTGTGGCAAAGATACTGGAGTGATTTACCATTTCCTTCTCCAGCTCATTTGACAGATGAGGAAACTGAGGCAAACAGGGTGAAGGGACTTACCCAGGGTCACACAAGCTAGTTTGCCATCTTCTTCTCCAGCTCATTTGACAGGTGAGGAAACTGAGGCAAACAGAGTCAAGCGACTTACCTAGGGTCACACAGCTAGTTTGCCATCTTCTTCTCCAGCTCATTTGACAGATGAGGAAACTGAGGCAAACAGAGTCAAGCGACTCTCCCTGGGTCACACAGCTTGTAAGTGTCTGAAGTTAGATTTGAACTCAGGAAGACGAGGCTTTAGACCGGGCACTCTATCCAATGTGTCATATGGCTACTCGATCCCTAAAAAGTGATGAGGAAGATATCTGAAGTCCTTCCTCCCTGGGCAGAAGAGAATTCATAGAAGGATAGACATGCCTTCTCCAGAGAAGGGAGGCCACTAAAGGGTCTCCCCTCTTTGGCCAGAATGTTGCCTGGAGTCTACACTCTGGCTGCCATTTGTCTGTAGGGCCCCAGGGAGCATCAGTTGTCCCACTTCCTGAGCCCCCGTGAGCCTAGAAAAGAAGCATTTCTCCTGCATCCTCTGCCCCCTTCTGTTCCGTATCCTGCAGAGAACCCGCGAGGAACGTGGAATCATCCTCACTTTCCCCTTACCCCATTCTGAAGCCTGGATCAAAGCCCATCAGCACTCCTGCTTTAGCTGTAACAAAGCTATGACAGGTCAGGACCAAAACTTGAACCCAGCTCTCTCCCCACTCCAGATCCCGGGCTCCCTCCTCCTCAGAACAACGGCTCTCCAGAGGGCAGATGGGATGAGGGTAAAGCGGGCAGAGGCTTTGGCACGGGAGCTGCCATTTCTGAGCAACTCCCTCCCGACGCCCTGTGACTTTGGTCTGTCACCTTCCCAGCAAGCACTTCCAAAGACCAGAATCGAATGACTGGCCCACGTGCCGCAGTCTCTGCCCCCTTCCCTCTCTCCTCCCTTCTCCTTATTTCCCCAGGGATGGCTTCATTCTCCATTTGTTTTCACAGTGGTCTTCTGAAAGTCTCAGCTGTTCCAGGGAGAGTAAATAGGTTTTAAAATTAATTATCAATTAAAGCAAGGTTAATTGGCATGAGGCTACTCATCTATTTTGTCTATAACTGAGGCAACCCACCCTCTCCCCAAAGCCAACGAGCTGCCTATGAGGCCAATAAGTGATGCTTGCTCATGGGTGACCTAACCAAGAATGAGACTCCAGGGGGGATCAGGACACCTCTCTTCCAGTGGAAGGGGGGACTCTGGGGTCAGGGAAATTGGGGGGCCCATCGGTGTGCCAGCCAGCTTCCCCACAGGGGACAAAAAATCCTACCCCACAGGGTTTTCTGCAAATAAATCAACAAGCACTTATTGGACTCCTCATTGGGCCACCCTGTGCTAGGCTCTTGGGAAGCTCACATTACACATATAAGTCTTCCCTAGAAGAATCTATGTTTCTTCCTTTTTTTTTTGTTTTGTTTTAAACCCTGACCTTCCATCTTGGAATCAATCCTGGGTATTGGTCCCAAGGCAGAAGAGTGGTAAGGGTAGGCAATGGGGGTTAAGTGACTTGGCCAGGGTCACACAGCTGGGAAGTGTCTGAGGCCACATTTGAACTCAGCACCTCCCACGTCTGGGTCTGGCTCTCAAACCCACCGAGCCACCCAGCTGCCTCCAAGGATCTCCGCTCCTTAAAGGCAAGAATCTTTTTATTTGTATTCAGAACATCCAACAGTATCTAGTACATGGGAAGAGGCCAATAAATGCTTGTTGATACAAGATGGATAAGAGAAAGGAGCTGGACTGGTTACATCATTGACAAATGGAAGCTTCTTTACCAGCACCCATCGGTCCTGTCTCTGTGCACTATCAGAGAATTGCCCACAGCATGAACAGATAAAGGAGCCCGAGCCCAGGCTCACACAGCTTGTGTGCCAGAGGTAACCCTCGAACTCCAATCTTCCTGGCTTTGACGGCGGCTTCCTGACCACTACACCGCACTGCCTCTCATGGACAAGAAGACATAGAAAAAATAAACACAAGGTCATTTGCTTTGCCCAGCGGCTGAGCGCATGAGGAAATCCTTCACAGATTGAGTTTGGAAAGTCATCAGGGCTTCGAAGGAGTAGAAGAGAGAAGGAAGGACATTCTAAGCTTGGGAAAGGGCCGTCCTTTTCCTGAGGAACAGACAGAAGATGGGGTTGGCTGAGAATGTAGACTGCTCAGAGGGCAATAGTAATAAGCTAAGTGTGGGCAGCTAGGTGGTGTAGTGGAGAGAACGCCAAGCCTTGAGTAAGAAGACTCTTCTTCCTAAGTTTGAACCTGGCCTCACACACTTCCTGCCAGTGTGACCCTGAGTAAGTCACTTAACCCCTGTTTGCCTCAGTTTCCTCATCTGTCAAATGATCTGGAAAAGGAAATGGCAAACTTAGCTCTGTGACCCTGGCCAAGTCACTTAACCCTGTTTGCCTCAGTTTCCTCCTCTGTCAAATGAGCTGGAGAAGGAAATGGCAAACCTAACTCTGTGACCCTGGCCAAGTCACTTAACCCTGTTTGCCTTAGTTTCCTCCTCTGTCAAATGAGCTGGGGAAGGAAATGGCAAACCTAGCTCTGTGACCCTGGCCAAGTCACTTAACCCTGTTTGCCTCAGTTTCCTCATCTGTCAAATGATCTGGAGAAGGAAATGGCAAACTTAGCTCTGTTACCCCGGCCAAGTCACTTAACCCTGTTTGCCTTAGTTTCCTCATCTGTCAAATGAGCTGGGGAAAGAAATGGCAAACCTTTCCAGTATCTTTGCCAAGAAAACTCCAAATGGGATCACAAAGTGTCAGAAATGACTGAAAAAAAACACTGAACAACTGAGACAAGATAATAAGGGGCCAGTGTGTAAAGGGTTTTAAATGCTAAAGAGAAAGATTCAGATTGGATCTCAGCGGTATTAGAAAGCCACTAGAGTTTACTGACTCAGGGAATGACCTGGTTTGCCATTGAAATCTGAGTAAAATCACCTACTATTTTTACTGCAAAGGAAAGAGTACCCAACTGTCTCTCTCCCTGTGAGGATAAACCTGAGGGCATCCCCAGATGAAAGAAACCTTGTCTTTTCCATTTCAATGACAGGGATTTGGGGGGTTTATTTAATGTCTTTGAAACACTGATTTCTTGACCGAGTATCTGTGCTTGGAGAGCCTCTAAATTGTCCAAACTGAGAACTGCCTGTACTCATGGTCCCCTCTATTATTAGACTGGGAGCTCCCTGAGAGCAGGGATTGTTCTGTTCCTTTTCTTTGCAACCTCAGCCCCTGGCACACAGTAAGTGCCTACTAAGTATATGTTGATTGATTTATCAAATGCTGATGCTGCTGCTTCTAAGTTTGCTGTTGATTAATATTGGGGGTGGGAGATACACTAATAATATAATATTCAGATTGTCATATTTGTATTATTAAAACTTCCTCTAAGTCCTAACTAAAATACCTTCTTCTACTGAAAGTCTGCCCCAACCCCTTGTAATAATAAACAGAGCCAGTAATTAATGTTATGATAGAGGGGGAGAGAGAGAGTCTATGAAGTGTGCCTCTCTTCTGGCTCTCCCCTTAGGCCAAATATACACTTTGAGACTTTGAGGGGGCGTCACCCCAAAACCGAACCTGGATGGTCGTGCCACCCCACAGTAGTTGAGGATGAGGCTTCTCTATAAGATGAAGTATTAGGTACCCCAATCTGATTCCGAATGAGGGTTAGGTTCACACAAGCCTCCCTCAAGGTCAGTCAATTTCACAGTGGGTAGTCTGGCTCCAAGATGGAGGCAGATACACCAAGCTGTGATTCCCCTCCCCCTTGTCTCTCAGGCACTCTGGAATGTTATCTAACTAATGAATGGCTTTTATTAATCACAATTCAGGGACTGGGGAAGGGGGTGAAGGGCAGAGGGATTTTGGGGTGCCCTCTTCTCTATTTCTATGGGGTCTGTCACTCGGGTGGGAATCTTTGGGGTTCCCACTCCTAAACGTCTCCCCTTGTCCCTTCTTCTTCTGTTTCTATTTCTATTTCTATCCTTTTCTATAATTGTAAGTTTGACTGGAAAGGGTCTCTCAGCAAGGTTGTGTAATGGGAGAAGGACCCCAAGAGATGGCTCCCAAAATGGAGTCCAGACACTTATCTAACTCGTTGGTTGAAGTCTTGATGGGTGAGAAGCAATGGGATGCCTTTGACCAGGGAATCGGGGTATCAATGTCCAAAGAAAGATCCTCAGGAAGCCCTCAGAACTGGATTTGGGCTGAGATGTTCTCCTCCTCCCTCTCTCAGTCCTCCACTGGAAGTCTTTTTTCTCTCTCCTCCTCTGGAGAATTACCCAGAATTCTCTCTGGTCTCAACTGTCAGTAACTGTCATCAACAGCCTTCTTCTGGCTCTTTTTGTCCCATCCCCCATACTTATACCCTCTTAATTCCCTCTGTTAATTATCTCCCATTTAACCTATAAGGCAGGTGGGTGGCACAATGGAGATAGAATACAGGGTCTGGACTCATCTTCTTGAGTTCAAATCTGGCTTCAGACACCTACTGACTGTGTGACTCTGGGCAAGTCACTCAACCCCGTCTGTTTCACTTTCTCATCTGAAAAACAAACTGGTGAAGGAATTGGCAAACCATTCCACAATCTCTGACAAGAAAACCCCAAATGGCATCATGGAGAGTCAGAGGTGACTGAAATGACTTAACAACAAAAACAACCTATTTGTATTATTAAAATTTCCTTTAAGCACTTAGCTCAGTACCTGGCATATAGTAGGAACTTAATAAATGTTTATTTATTGATTTGTTCTTGAACTAAGTGTAGGCTCTTTCAGTTCAGAACCCATTTCTTCCTATTTTCTATTCTTTCAACCTGGTATCGTACTTCACACCATGTAGGTGATCAATAGATATCATTAAGGATTCCCATCAAAAGTTATTTCATTTATAGGGGGCAGCTGGGTAGCTCAGTGGATTGAGAGTCAGGCCTAGAGATGGGAGGTCCTGTGTTCAAATCCGGCCTCAGACACTTCCCAGCTGTGTGACCCTGGGCAAGTCACTTGACCCCCATTGCCTGCCCTTACCAATCTTCCACCTATAAGTCAATACACAGAAGTTAAGGGTTTAAAATTAAAAAAAAAATTAAAAAAAAAAGTTATTTCATTTAGAACCTTCCATTGAATGGAATATCCTTGAGGGAAGGGACTATTTCATACTTGTCTTTGGATACCCAGCGCATAGCACTGTGCCTAGCATGCAATGGGGATTTAATAAATGTTTCTTGAAAGTAAAAATGGCTCAATGGATAGAAAATCAGAGCTGGGGTCAAGAGGACCTGGATTCAAATATGGCCTCAGATACCTCCGGGCTGTGTGACCTTTGGCAAGTCACTTAACTCCAATTGCCTAACCCTTGTCCTTTTGTCTTGGAATTGTTCCTATAACAGAAAGGAAGGAAGGAAGGAAGGAAGGAAGGAAGGAAGGAAGGAAGGAAGGAAGGAAGGAAGGAAGGAAGGAAGGAAGAAAGAAAGGAAGGAAGGAAGGAAGGAATAGAGGAAGTATTATTGGAATTGTAATGATCTATAATACTACTTAACCCCAGGGAAATACAGAAGAATAGCTGAAGGTTACCTGGGGCCTCTGTACATTCCCAGAGAAATCCCACTCTTACATGTAATGAGACAGAATTCCCCATTTTTTGGTTTAATTGGTTTAAAGAGGGAATGACAAAATACTTATTTGATTTTGGAATCTTATTTTACCTTATAGAGAAAGAGGAGGGGAATAAAACTAGGGAGGGGGAATAGAAGGGAAGGGAAAGAGGTGAGGTGAATAAAAGCAAAACATTTATGAGAAGGGCATAGTGAAAGTAGAGAGAAAAAGCAGAATCAAAAAGGGAAAACAAAATGAAAGGAAATGCACAGTTGGTGGTCTTAACTGTGAATGTAAATGGGATGAACTCACCCATAAAACTGAAGCAGATAGCAGAGTAGATTAAAAACCAGAATCTTACAATATGTGGTTTACAAGAAACACATTTGAGGCAGGGAGAGTAAAAGGCTAGAGCAGAATTTATGGTGCTTTAGCTGAAGTAACAACAAAAACAAAATCAGATGAAATGTATAATTATAATGACAAAACCTGACTTTGAGAATGTGATTACCTCCCTTCTTTGCAGAACTGAGGGGGACTGTGGGTATGGATCACTGCATATAATGATAGTCTTTTTCAATACTGTACTTAGTTTCACTATTTTTTCATCTTTTTAATTTTATATAAGGAATAACCCTTTGGGAGGTAAACATTGGGAAATTTAGATGTTAAAATGTTAGTTGTTTACTTTTTTATTGTCAGACGTAATTGATACCCCCTTTCTTCCCAATATGAACCCATTTACCATCCTTGAGCTGCATGGTAGAACAGCAAGAATGATGGTCCTATGGGCATCTAGGTGGTTCAATGGATGGAGAACCAGGCCTAAATATGAAAGGTTCTGGATTCAAATCTCAGACAGTTCCTAGCTGTGTGACCTTGGTCAAGTCACTTAACTCCCAATGCCTAGCCCTTACTGCTTTTCTGCCTTGGAATCCATAGCTAGCATCAATTCAAAGCAGATGGTAAAGGTTTTTTAAAAAAGAATGAAGGGGAGGGGCAGATGGGTAGCTCAGTGGATTGAGAGCCAGGCCTAGAGACAGGAGGTCCTAGGTTCAAATCCGGCCTCAGACACTTCCCAGCTGTGTGACCCTGGGCAAGTCACTTGACCCCCATTGCCTACCCTTTACCACTCTTCCACCTATAAGTCAATACACAGAAGTTAAGGGTTTAAAAATAAAAAAAAAATTAAAAAAAAAAATGAAGGTCCTGGAAGAAAATTACTTTTGCTGAATTATCTTTTTCTCTTTCTTTGTTATAAGGGATTACTCTTTAAGTAGAAGCAGGAGAGGTTGTATTGGGAAAAGAAGGTAATATACAAACATAAGCTAAAAATTAAAATCTGTAAATAAATAAATTAGTAGAGGGGGATAAATGAATATATTACTTAATCAGAGATGCTTATCATCATTTTTAAGGCTCAGGTCCCTCATCTGTTGGATGATGTGAGGCTCAAATGAAATGACATGTATTTCAAAGTGTTTCATAAACCTAGAGGGTCGATAAGCAATAATAGCTCTTATTACTCTTACTTTTATGTGATAGATTGCAATAGTATGACATACCACCTCTTCTAGGTTATGGGATTTCAGCTCTCTGGGTACCTACTCTGCAGAACACAGCTTTCCCCACCCCTTTTATCACTTCAAAGTTCTTTATAGATGAGAAGATAATAGTTCTAGGGTTGAGATGAACCTTAGAGTCCATCTAGTCCAACTCCCTCATTTTATATATGAGGAAACCACAGCCCAATGTGAGGAGGACACTTACCTGAGGTCCTACAGAGAAAGTTTCAGAGGCAGGATTCAAACTTGACTTCTCTGACTCCAAACCTAGTGCTATTTCCACTATAAGATACAGCCTCCATAGCCTTTGAGAATCCAGAGAAAGAACTAATAAATAGAAGCAAGCAAGTCATATATTGTTATTTTTCAATCATGTACAACTTTGTGATCCCACTTGGTCATTTATTTACCCAATTACATCTAATAACAATTTTCAACATATTTTTTCTGAAATTATTATAAGATCAAAATTGCCTCCCTCTCTCCCTCATTTGGGGTTTTCTTGGCAAAGATCCCAAATATGATTTGCCATTTTCTGCTCCAACTCATTTTACAGATGAGGAAACTGAGGCCAAGAGGATTAAGTAACTTACCAGGGTCACATAGATAGTAAGTATTTGCTGCTGGATTTGAAATTAGATTTTCCTGACTCCAGGTTCAGTGCTCTTTCTATAGTACTATAATAAATGAAAGTAGAATTATTAAATGTAATATTAATAAAATATTGTGGTCACCATTATAAAATTTACTCTCAAGTCAGGAGTCTATCAGTAGCTCTTAACAAAGTAATTTTAATAAAAATGGAGATATATGAAAAAGGGAAATGAAGGAAGGGGACAGAAAATTTCACCTATCTAGAAAAATACCTAAGTTGAAATCTAAAGCCCACTAAGCCTCTTAGCTGGCCAAAGCCCTCCAGAGCTGAGAGAGAGAGAGAGAGAGAGAGAGAGAGACAGACAGACAGACAGACAGACAGACAGACAGACAGACAGAGAGACAGACAGAGACAGAGAGAGAGAGAGA
>NC_058130.1:763312291-763320496 GCF_016433145.1 Gracilinanus agilis
AAGGAAGGAAGGAAGGAAGGAAGGAAGGAAGGAAGGAAGGAAGGAAGGAAGGAAGGAAGGAAGGAAGGAAGGGATTTCTTTTGCCTCTTTTTCTAGTAGGTCAATTCTGTTTTTTTTAAAAGACTTGTCTTCATTAGATTTTTGTGTCTCTTTTTCCAGATGACCAATTTTGCTTTACTTTCATTTCTTTTTCTCTATTTTTCTTCAACCTATCTTATTTGATTTTTAATTTTTTTAGTTCTTCCAGTGCCTGAGACCAGTTCCCATTTTAATTTGAAGTTTTGCATGTGGTTTCTTTAATCTCACTGTCTCCTTTTGATTTTGTGCCTTGCTCTTTGTCACCATAGAAATTTTCTAGAGTTATGTGTTTCTTTTGCTGTTTGCTCATTTTCAAAGCCTTTTTTTTGCCTGTGGACTGGGAGTTCTGGAAGCTGATGATTCTGTCTCCTTGACTGATGGTTTGCAGGATTCAGCACTCCAAGTTATTTTGCTCTGCGACTAAGAGCTTTACCACTTTCAGGTTTGAAAGAGCCACAAGTGCTATGGACTTCTGGGCCTCGCTTCAGGCTGGTGTCAGGACCTAAGACTTCAAGGGGGTTAGCCTGGAGTGTGGAATGCTCTGTTGTTGGTGTACCCAAAGTTCTGGGACCCTGAAGTTGACCTATGCCCCGACTCAGAGCCTGGCATAGTTGGGGCTGGCAGTCGGCCAGCACTCCTCTGTGTGCAGTTTTGCATCTGATTCCTCCTTATCTCATGAAAATCAACTTTGCCTACCTTTCAAATTGTATTCAGTGAGAGAGCCCCTCACTCCTTCTTGCAGTTTGTTTTTGACTTCTGTTGTTTCAAGGTGTTTTTTCCCCTCTAATTTATTTTTATTTTTTATTTTTTCTATGGTTACATGATTCTTATTGTCTCTCTTCCCTCTTTCCTCCCCTCCTCCCCCCAAGCTGGCAAGCAATTACACTGGGTTATACTTATATTATCACTCAAATCCTATTTCTATATTATTCATTTTTATAATAGATCTTTTTACTAATATTTTGTTTAAAAACACTTTTACAGATCTTTTAAAAAATCACTGTTTAAAACCAAAATTCCAAATCATATACCCATATAAACAAGTGATAAATCATATGTTTCCTTCTGCATTTCTACTCCCACAGTTCTTTCTCTAGATATGGATAGCATTCTTTCTTGTAAGTCCCTCAGAGTTGTCCTGGGTCATTGCATTGCTGCTAGTAGAGAAGTCCATTACATTCGATTTTACCACAGTGTATCCGTCTCTGTGTATAATGTTCTCCTGGTTCTGCTCCTTTCACTCTGCATCAGTTCCTGGAGGTCTTCCCAGTTCATATAGAAATCAAGCAGTTTATCATTCCTTATAACAATAAGATCACCATCATAAACCACAATTTGTTCAGCCACTCCCCAATCAAGGGACACTCTACCCCCATTTTCCAATTTTTTGCCACCACGAAAAGCATTGAGGTGTTTTTTTTGTTTTTTGTTTGTTTGTTTCTTTTTAAACCCTTACCTTCCATCTTGGAGTCAATACTGTGTATTGGCTCCAAGGCAGAAGAGAGGTAAGGGTAGGCAATGGGGGTCAAGTGACTTGCCCAGGGTCACATAGCTAGGAAGTGTCTCTGGGGCCAGACTTGAACCTAGGACCTCCCGTCTCTAGGTCTGGCTCTCCATCCACTGAGTTGCCCAGCTGCCCCCTGAGGTGGTTTTTTTTTTTTTTAATTTTTTTTTTTTTAAATTTTAAACCCTTTAACTTCTGTGTATTGACTTATAGGTGGAAGATTGGTAAGGGTGGACAATGGGGGTCAAGTGACTTGCCCAGGGTCACACAGCTGGGAAGTGTCTGAGGCAGGATTTGAACCTAGGACCTCCCGTCTCCAGGCCTGGCTCTCCATCCACTGAGCTACCCAGCTGCCCCCCTGAGGTGGTTTTTAAAGATAAGTTTGGAAGGATTTTCAGAATGGTTTCAGTTTTTGCTTCTATTGGGCCACCATCTTGGCCAGGGGTCAGCAATGTATGGCTCTCAAGCCAATTAGGCTCTTTCTGCAGGAGCCATAAAGTCCTTTTTTTTTTTTCAGGTGCCGCACTGTGAGCATTGTACGGCTCTCATGAAATTACATTTTAAAAAATGTGGCACTTATGGCTCTCACAGCCAGAAAAGGTTGCTGACCCCTGATCTTGGCTCTGCACCCCCCAAAAATGTTTTAAAACAAGTTTATAGGGTCATCTAGGTGGCTCAGTAGATAGAAAGCCAGGCCTAGCAATGGGAGGTCCTTGGTTCAAATTTGATCTCAGACTTTTCCAACAATGTGACCCTGGGCAAGTCACTTGACTCTCATTTCCTAGCCCTTACCACTCCTCTGTCTTGGAACCAATATACAGTATTGGTTATAAGATAGAAAGTAAGGGCTTAAAAAAAAAAAGCTAGGTTGCACAGTGGTTAGAGAGCCAGGCCAAGAGATGGGGTATCCTGAGTTCAAATCCAACCTCAGATACTTCCTAGCTATGCGCCCTTGGACAAGTCACTTAACTTCTGTTGCCTAGATCTTACTACTTGTCTGCCTTGGGGCCAATATACAGTATAGATTCTTTTTATTTTTTTAAACCCTTAAATTCTGTGTATTGGCTCCTAGGTGGAAGAGTGGTAAGGGTGGGCAA
This sequence comes from Gracilinanus agilis, assembly GCF_016433145.1. Classification (NCBI taxonomy): domain Eukaryota; kingdom Metazoa; phylum Chordata; class Mammalia; order Didelphimorphia; family Didelphidae; genus Gracilinanus; species Gracilinanus agilis. The sequence goes on from NC_058130.1 coordinate 763,314,971, forward strand.
TGGGGGTCAAATGACTTGCCCAGGGTCACACAGCTGGGAAGTGTCTGAGGCCAGTTTTGAACTCAGGACCTCCTGTCTCTAGGCCTGACTCTCCATCCACTGAGCTACTCAGATGCCCCTACAGTATAGATTCTAAGATGGAAGGGAAGCGTTTTTTTTTTTTTTTTTTAAAGTTTCTGCCTCCCAGGTTAAGCACATCTGTGACAAAGGGTGCTCTGTCCTAGGCTCCCCAACAGCTCGCTTTGCCCCTTCCAAGGTCCCCTCTAATTCCTCCCTTCCCTTGGCTCATCCTTGCCCCTGATTCGTTCCCTTAGCCAGGCCCTCCTCAGACAGAATTCTGTGGTTGCCAAAACATGACAGACTGGGTTGGAGGCGCCCAAAGCTATTCTCCAGAGAAAGGCTGGAGGGAGCCGCAGCTTGGGGCTGTCTCCGCTGGCCTGGTACTTCTTCCTCGACTCTCTGCCCCCAGGAATCACTAACCCAAGGAGGAAGAGGAGGGCTTGCATAGGAGAACCAGGGAAAGAGAGCTGTCCGCGCCCGGGTTCCAAGAGATCTGCCTTCCTCCTCCACCTGCTGCTGACTCGCTTCGCGGCCATCCCCCCTTGCCAGGGAGGACCCGGCTGAAGGCGGATGAACAAAAGCTCTTGGATCCTTCCCGAGATGGCCTTGCTGCCACCCTGGTGATTTGCAGGAGCCTCGGAAAGTGCTGATCTTAGACCCTTCCCTCCTCCTTCCCCTCCCCCTCTAGCCCTCCCTGCAGCCAGCAAACCGAAATCGCAGCATCCTCTCCCTTTGTGTGTGTGCGCGCGCGCGCCCGTGTCTCGTCTCTCTCCCGTGGCCTCTCGGCCTCCGGTTGGCCACGATTTCTCGAGGTCCTATTTTTAAAGCTCCTATTAGCAAAAGGAAGAAGGAGGAGAAGGAGAGGAGCGTCTCGCTGCGCCCCTCACCCGGCCCCCCCCCAGCCCTGCCCGGCTCCTCCAAATATGAAAACGAAGCCCAATTTGTTCCAATCTGCCACTGATCGTTATTAGAAGAAGGCTCAGCTGTCACCTCCTTAATGGGCTTTATGCAAAGCACTTCCTAGGAGGCTGCGAGCAGGGCCGAGGCCCCCCCTCCCCAGGCCCGTGATAGGACTTGAAATAAATGGGGTTAATCTATACGATCCAGAGAATGGCGTGCCAGAGGACTCGTAAAAGCAATCGAGTGAAAGATTGAAAAATCTTAATGCCCCGATACGCACACCGAGTGGATCTGGCCCTCATTAGTGATTAGCAGCGGCTCGGCACAAGCCTGGAGGGGCAGCCTTTAATGAGTCGTGAAGTGTGTACACAATGGAGAGGGAATCGATGAGCGCTCGCTCGCCCTGGGAAGGGCCCGAGTTTTCGGGATTCCTCTCGCTCCCTTCCCTTCCTTCACGGGCCCTAGTGGGCCTCCGTGGGGGCCGCCAGAGACTGGTCCAGGCTGGGAGGACACGCACGGGAAGGTCGCGCGGGTGCGCGGCAGAAAGAGAAATCCTGCGGTTGTACTGGGAAAAGGAGAGCCCCGGAGGTCATCTGAGCTGGGAGGGGCATCCGGAGAGTATTAACCCGAGAAGGCACCGTGTCAGCGCAGAAAGGAGCTGGAGAGAGTGGGAGACACTAGCATAGAGACTATCAGAGCTGGGGGGCTCAGAACTGGGAATGTCAGGCTGGGAGGGAGCTTAGAACAGGGAATGTCAGGGCTGGGAGGGAGCTTAGAACAGGGAATGTCAGGCTGGGAGGGGGCTTAGAACAGGGAATGTCAGGGCTGGGAGGGAGCTTAGAACAGGGAATGTCAGGCTGGGAGGGGGCTTAGAACTGGGAATGTCAGGCTGGGAGGGGGCTTAGAACAGGGAATGTCAGGGCTGGGAGGGGTCTTAGAACAGGGAATGTCAGGGCTGGGAGGAGGCTTAGAACAGGGGATGTCAGGGCTGAGAGGGAGCTTAGAACAGGGAATGTCAAGCTGGGAGGTGGCTTAGAAGAGAGAACGTCAGGGCTGGAAAGGGGCTTAGAACAGAGAATGTCAGAATTGAGTTGGGAGAAATTATGGAATAGAGACTGTCAGAGCTGGGGGTCTTAGAACATGAAATGTTAGAGCTGGTGGAGGTGCTTAGGGGCCCTCTGGGGAAAGTATTCCTTCATCTACACCATTTGGTAAGGGGAAGAGGGCCCAAGGGCCACCTTCTTCCCCAACCCTTTATGCCCCAGGCCTGAGCCCTTGCTCTTTTCATTCCTTCTTTTTTCTTTCTAGATGCAAGGAGTGGAGATTCTGATCTGGCCTGGGAGAATTCAGGGATCCCGAAGTCCAGAAATCCAGGCTGGATGTTGCAATACACCCTACAGAGATGCTCGGAGGCACAGAGGCTTGGGACTGGGCAGAGGCCCTCATAGTTAGGTTTAGAGTTAAATTTTGGTGAGACTGAAGCTTTGCAGAAACTGAGCTAAACTATGAAGCTAATTCCTTCCCCAACTCCCAACTCCCCAGAGAGCAGGTGGTATTGGGAGGATTGTGATGGGGAAAATGTTTCTAAATCTTTAAAGTAAATGCCCTTTTGTAAAAGCTAAGCCCATAAGAAGTGGCTAAATGGAATTTAAGTGCTAAGCAATGAGCCCCTAAAAATGAGGAGACCGTGGGTGGGTGGGAGAAGGGTTAAAATGATGGCAAAGAAAGGAGACAATCTTCAACCTCCTCAGGGTAGCAGAGAACCCATTTTGTTGGGGGAAGGGTGTAGATAAAATATAATGGCCTGGCTCAAAGCCAATGGAGACAGATCCAAGATTTATTACATAGAAGAGGAACTGAAAACCTATAGAGGGACAATGATTTACCCAAGATCACACAGTCAGTTTGCATCAAAATTCAAACTTAAATATAGATCTTCAGACTTCATCTATTTTATTCTCCACCCCACCACTGCCTTTCTTCCTATTTAGCTGCTCTCAGGTCTGAACAAACTGCAGAAGTTCTAGAAGGAATGAAAGTCATATATAGATATATGAAAAAATGCTCCAAATAACTACTGATTAGAGAAATGCAAACCAAAATAACTGAGATATCTTCTCATATCCCCCAGGCTGGCTAAAATGACAAAAGGGCAAAATGACAAATGTTGGCAGGGATGTGGAAAAAAAGAAACACTGATGCATTGTTGGTGGAGCTGTGAATTGATCCAACCATTCTGGAGAGCAATTTGGAATTACACCCAAAGAGTTATAAAACAGCATATTCCCTTAAACCCTGGATCTGTTTCCCAAGGTGATGAAGGAAAAGGGAAAAGAAGAAAAGGACCTTTATGTTCTAAAATATCTTGAGCAGCTCTCTTTGTGATGGCAAAGAACTGGAAATCGAGGAGATGTCCATCAATTGGGGAAAAGCTAAACAAATTGTGGCATGTGATTGTGGCGAAATACTACTACACCATAATGGATTTTTTTTAATCCTGGCAAGAACTCCTCAAGATAATTAACAGTGAAATGACTAGAGCAAGGAGAACATTCTACAGAGCCGCAGAACTAACAATAGAAGAGGAAACTGAAAATGTTAACTCCCGAAAGTGAACAGAAAGACAAAATGTGAAAGACTTAATTTATACAAACATATTGACCTCCAAGACGACATCCTATTTAATGCAGGGAGGGTGAGGAGGAGAGGTTGGGAAACTAGTGAACAGGATCTATTATGTAGATATAAAGAAAACTAAGTTAAGTATATAGGAGATCTGTGATTTCATTTGCATAATATCTTCTTTTTCTTTACATGTGGAAATGTTTGTTTTGTTTGGATTTTTAAACATTTGGAATAATAATTTTAAAATAAAATATTTTTTTTAAAGAAATAGTTCTAGGGTCTATTTCAATGGTGTGGCCAAAAATACTAGATGTGATTTAGAGCTCTACTCATCCAATCTAGCAAAGCAGGCACTTTCTTCTGTTTTCTGGCCCCTTGGAAAATGTTTTCCAGAAGCTAAACTATTTCCAGCATCAAAGGAAAATCCATTTATCTCTTTTGAAGATCATTTTATTTTTATTTTTTAAGGTTTTTTTTGGAATATTTTCTCCTAGTTACATATTACATGTTCTTTCCCTCTCCCCCAAGTCCCCGTAATCCCCCATAGCCAACGCTCAATTCCACTGGGTTTTACATGTATCGTTGATCAATACCTAATTCCATATTATTGATAGTTGGACCAGAGTTATCATTTAGCATCTATGTTGCCAATAATATTCCCATCAGCCCATGTGTTCATGCAGTTATTTTTCTTCTGTATTTCCTGGAGATCATTTTAACAGAATAGCACCAGGGCAGAAAGCATGCCCCTCGTCTAGACCTGAGCCCCATCATTTGGTAACTGAGTGACCTTGGACAAGTCATCGCAACTCTCTGACCTTTGGTTTGCCCATCAGTAAAAAGGAGGGGATGTTCTACATGGCCCCTACATGGCCCCTAAGGTTCCCTTCAGTCCCAAATATATAACCCATGTCTTTCCCCACTGAGTACAGCCAAGGCACACTGGAAGTCATTCTGCGTCTGAGCGACGTCTCTAAAAGTCCACACTGGTGCTTGTTCCAGTGTGAGTGTAAACAAGATGGCCAGGAAGTTTCACAAATATTTGCTCTCTGGTTAATATTAATGTGTGTTAGTATTTACTTACATTTTCAATTATACTTCCCAGGGTACCAACTGGCTAAAATGAGCTCACAATGGCGGGCAGGCTTGATAAGAACAATGCCTAAGCTTTATTGCTTGGAGATTGATGGGTTGCCAATAGCAGGAGGCAGAGCAGACCTCACAAGACGAGTATGCAAGCTCTCCTTTTGGCAGCTATTTTCAGTGGGACAGAAGTTAAGGGTAAGGAGTGCCAGCCTTGTGATTCCACCTATAACAGGAAACAAAAGCTCTCTACTAATGCAGGTGGCTACCTTCATCTTATGGGCAACTAGGTAGCACAATGGATAAAGCATCAGTGCTAGAATCAGGAAGCCCTGAGTTCAAATCCAGTATTAGACATTTACTAGCTGTTTGGCCATGGGCAAGTCACTAAACCCTACTTGCCTCAGTTTCCTCATCTGTCAGAGAAGGAAATGGCAAATCACCCCAATGTCTTGGACAAGAAAACCTCAGTAGGGTCATGACAATTTGATAAGATTGAAAAACAAAAGACTGAATACCACCTTACAGGCTTACAGATTTAAAGATTACAGATTACAGGCTTAAAGATTTACCTAGAGCATGGGAAGATTAAGTAATTTGCTCATAGACACAAGTGTCAAAGGTGGTTTTTGAACTCGGGTCTTCCTAGCTCCAAGACCAATCTGTACCCAATATGCCATGACTGGCTCTGTAAGATGATTCTTTTCCAGGGGCAGCTAGGTGGCTTGGCAGATAGAGAACCAGATCTGAAGTTAGGAAGACCTGGTTCAAATTTGGCCTCAAACACTTCCTAGCTACGTGACCCTGGGCAAGTCACTTAAGCCCAATTGCCTGGCCTTTTCTGCTATTCTGCCTTGG
>NC_058130.1:763340459-763353362 GCF_016433145.1 Gracilinanus agilis
CCTCCCTCTCTTTCTCCCTCCATCACTCCCTCCCTCTCCCTCTCCCTCTCCCTTTCCCTCTCCTTTCCTCCCTCCCTCTCTCCCTCCCTCCCTCTTCCTCTTTCCCTCCCTCCTTCTCTTTCTCCCTCTATCACTCCCTCCCTCTCCCTCTCCCTCTCCCTTTCTGTCTCCCTCTCTCTCCCCCATCTTTGTTTCTGTCTCTCTCCTCTTCTCTGCCTCTTCCCACTCTATAGCTGTCTCTAGGGCTCTCCTTCCCTCATCTTCCTCCCCACCTTTCTCTGGGCCTCTGACTTCCTTGGTGTGACTTTCTTAGGTCTAGAGTGACCTCCCATTAATAATTTAACAAATTAACAATTGAAATAATTCATTCTCATTAGTGCTAAAGTGATCATCAAAGGTTTCTAGAAATGAAGATCAAACATCTTCAGAGTGAAAATGTCATTCACTGGCACATGCCTCATTCAGGGAACAAAATGGCATATTTAGTGCCAGACTTGTTCACCCTTTTTTTGTGTCCTGGACCCCTTTCGCAGTCTGGAACCCAAGGGATCCCTTCTCAGAATCATATTTCTAAAAGTCTGGAACAAAATCCATACAATGGAAGCCAATTACACTGAAATACAGTCATCAGTAACAACTAAGACAGAAGAGGACAGGGGGGCAGCTGGGTAGCTCAGTGGAGTGAGAGCCAGGCCTAGAGACAGGAGGTCCTAGGTTCAAATCCGGCCTCAGATACTTCCCAGCTGTGTGACCCTGGTCAAGTCACTTGGCCCCCATTGCCTACCCTTACCACTCTTCCACCTATGAGACAATACACAGAAGTTAAGGGTTTAAAATAAAAAAAAAATTAAAAAATAAAAATTAAAAATTAAAAAAACAAGACAGAAGAGGACAGGCTAGGCAAACCTGGTTAAGTGACTTGCACAGGGTGACAAATTGGGGGTGTCTGAGTTTGAACCCAGGTCTTCCCTACTTTAAGCTTGGCTTTCTATCTGTCATGCCACTTAACTGTTTCCAGAACATCTTTTTTTTTTTTTACATCATTTAATCAAATCTTAATATTTTGTCTCATTCCCCATTTTCATAGAGAGGGAAACTGAGGCCTGGAGCTAGAATGTGACTTCCTCAGGTTCACACAGAGTAGGAATGTAGCTATTGTTGCAGAAGATGAGGGTTATGTGTACATTTGGAATACTTCCAAAGGCATCATTTCGATTGTCATGGACTCATTGGACAATCGAGTCACCAAAAAAATTGTTCTCAGAGAACAATTAGTCACAGGAAGGCTGGACTATAGATTTTGAGCTGGAGGGGCCCTAAAAAACAGCTAGTCTAGTCCTTTGCTTTACAGATCAGGAATCTGAGGTTTAGGGTTAAGCCATTTGCCCAGGGTGGGTGAACTTGAGGCCAGGCTTCTTGATTCCAAGCATAGAACTCCATCCAATCCGCCATATTGTTTCTCAGATAAAGAGAGATGCCCAAGGCAGTAAATGGCTGAGCCAGGATGGAAACTCAGGTCTGGTGACTCCACCGTCAGAGTCCTTTCCCTGGTACCAACCAATCCAATCCCCTCATTTTACAAAGGAGGAAATGGACCCAGAAAGGGCCAGTCTTTTCCACTCTTGTCACCTCTCCCAGCTTGGGCTTGCTTCTTGGATTCTTTAATGGGCCGGAGATCCCACATCTAGGACTGAGTCTACCACTCCTGCCCCCTCAGTGACGGGCACCTTACCTAGCAAAGATGAGGCCTGAAAGCCTGCTCCGCTTCCATTCTGAGCCTGGGCCAGATCCTTCTGCTGGGCCTGTTCTAGACTCACAAATTGATGGATGAATGAATATATGACTCGGGTTCGGGCATGGTGACGCCAAATGTTCTTCGTGGGGAGCTGTGTTTGGGCTCAGCATTGGAGAAGGGGCTGGGGGAAAGAGGGGGCTACAGAACCATACGGCAGGCCGACTGCCCTCAAGGAGCTTCCACTCTGGAGGACTGTCGCCCACCCAGTGAGGATGCCCTTGGCCACATCAGTTTCTCCACAAACACAAGGGCATCCTGAGATGAAAAGCCCAAACTTCAAATCCCGTCCTGTGGATTCGGCTGACAGCTTGGGGAGAGGAGAGAGAGATAATAAATACGGACTCCTTCTAGCCTATTTGCCACACCATGTGAGGCATCTGGGAGCCGCAGGGAGGCCACCACTGGGTGACGGATGGACTTGGTGCATCATCCCTTTTCCACGCCGAGTGTATTACCCAAGACAACAAAAGGATGGAAACAAACAAAAAAAAAACACAAAAAACAGTGCCAGGCAGCCAATCACAGGCTTCCAAGACACAGTGCACAGGGATGGGGTGGGCAGGGGGAGCAAGAGAGGAGGCGCACAGGCTCAGCTCCATCTGGGGAAATCCAGACAGAGAAATGGTTTGGGGAGCAGAAAGGTCTTCTGAAGCCTGGAATACATCCGCAAACTTGGGATGCCTACAATTTGTTTTTGTTCTTCTCCATGGGGGAGTTAGAGGAGAGCTCTGTGGCCCTCCCCAGCACTGCCATGCTATGTTCTAAGGTCCATTCAGCCTGGTGTTCCCTGGACTCTTCTCAGCTGTGATAGATTCAAAGGCAGCACTTACATCCCCTGTTCTAAGCCCCCTCCCAGCTCTGACATTCCCTGTTCTAAGCCCCCTCCCAGCTCTGACATCCCCTGTTCTAAGCCCCCTCCCAGCTCTGACATTCCCTGTTCTAAGCCCCCTCCCAGCTCTGACATCCCCTGTTCTAAGGTCCCTCCCAGCCTTGACACATCTGTGATCCTTGATGCCCAGCTCTCCAATGGTGTCAGTTTACTAGAATGCCTTAAGCTGAGCGAGCCTCCACCTGCCCCTTCTCCACAAGAGTCTGAACCGTTCCTCTCTCCCACTTCGGTGCCTTTGCTCTGACTCTTCCCCGTGTCCAATGTCCCCTCTTGCCCTCATGCCATCATGCCCACCTGTTAACATTCCACCCATTTCCAAGGCCAGCTCAGCTCTTCCCATGAAGGCTTGTTTCCCTCCCGCTGGAAGGCCTGTTGCTCCTCCAGAGTATTTCATTTGCTGCCTCCTTGTCTTTACAGTGGCCGCCCCCCATGCCTGGTACGCCCCCCCCCACTCACCTCCACGCCTCGGAAAGAAAGAAAGGAAGATGGCGCCCTTCCAGACTCGGCTCCAGCATCACCTTCTGCAGGAGGCCTTTTCTGGGGTCCCTACTTTCAGCCCCCTCTGAAACGACCTGGAAATATCTGAAACATGTCGCTCTGCACACACCAATGCAGAGATGCCATCATAGAACACAGGCTCCTCGGGGGCCGGGACAATTCTATATCTGTCTTTGGACCCTCCATGCCTAGAAATCAAACAAGTAGTTATTAAATTCTTCCTATGTGCCAGATGTTGAGGACACAATTTGTTATTGTTATAGGCCTGGCTGACTCTTCATGACCTCATTCCGGGTTTTCTTGACAAAGATACAGGAGTGGTCGACCATTTCTTTCCTCAACTCATTTGACAGCTGAGGAAACTGAGGCAAACCGGGTGAAGTGACTTGTCCAGGATCACACAGCTAGTTTGCCATTCCCTTCTCCAGCTCACTTTACAGCTGAGGAAACTGAGGCAAACAGAGTGAAGTGACTTGCTCAGGGTCCCACAGCTAGTCTGCCATTTCCTAATTCAGTTCATTTTACAGATGAGGAAACTGAGGGTGTAGTGACTTGCCCAGGGTCACACTAGTTTGCCATTTTCTTCTCCAGCCCATTTTGCAGATAAGGAAATGAAAGCAAATCAAGTGAGGTGACTTGCCCAGGGTCACACAGCTAGTCTGCCATTTCCTACTTCAGTTCATTTTACAGATGAGGAAACTGAGGGTGTAGTGACTTGCCCAGGGTCATTCTAGTTTGCCATTTTCTTCTCCAGTTCACTTTGCAGATAAGGAAATGAAAGCAAACCAAGTGAAGTGACTTGCCCAGGGTCACACAGCTAGTCTGCCATTTCTTACTTCAGTTCATTTTATGGATGAGGAAACTGAGAGTGAAGTGACTTACCCAGGGTCACACAGCTATTAAGTCTCTGAGGATGGGCTTGAACTCAGGAAAGGAAGTCTTCCTGACTCTAGGGCCAGCACTCTATCTGCTGCATCACCCAACCATCCTCATCAGTTCTTACAGTGAACAAACAGCCCATTGGCTCCAAGTGCGGCAGTTGGCTGAGCCATTTCCCAAAGAACAGGCACCTTGTTTGTTTCTTGCTCTATCTTCCTCCAAAAAGGGATGTTATAAATATTCTGTCTTTCATCTCCTTGGGATATGTGCCTTAGCTTCCCATTTTTATTAATGAGAAACTCTAATTACTTTGAAACCATTCATCTGGTGAGTAATTATGCTACCGGAGAAGCATCATTCCAAGGTGGATAAAAGAGAGCTGATCCTAGAGAAATACCTGGATTCAAAAATGCCCTCTGACCCATCCTCACTGTGTGACCTTGGACAAGTCACTTAATTTACTGCCCTCCAAAAAAACTCTAAAATACAATGATTTGCCAACCTGCCCTGCTAGCAGTTTAGTCATCTGGGACCCTTCCCCCACCAATGAAATCTCCGGTCCAGTCTCTCTGGCTTATTCCCAGACTGCCACTGAGTGGCTAAACTCACTTTTCCCATCCTCATAAAGGAACCCAAGGCCAGCATTTAGCAAGCGCAGTGTCTCGCACACAGTAGGCACTTAATAAATGTGTGTTGATTTTTTATATGCTTGGCATTTCCTTATTCACTGGCATGTTATGGCCATCCAGTAGACTAGAAGCTCCTTGAGGGGCAGATTGTTCTCTTTTTCTCCTTCTCTTCTGATTTCCAAGTCCCCGTACCTGGCAGATGCTTTATAAATGCTGGATGAGTTGAATTAAAGGCAGGATGCGGGGAGCACCCTTGCCAAAGGCAGGAAATAAAAAATCAAGAAGGTCAAAAAAAGTTTATTGATTGATTACTATTTTTGTTTATTTTAATCCTTTCTTTCTGTCCAAGAATGAGTACTGTGTAATGGTAAGGGCTAGGCAGTGGGGGTCAAGTGACTTGCCCAGGGTCACACAGCTATGGAGTATCTGAGGCCAGATTTGAACCCTGAACCTCCCATCTTTAGTCCTGGCTCTCAATCCACTGAGTCACCTAGTTTCTTCCTATTGGTTGATTATTTTTTTTAAACCCTTAACTTCTGTGTATTGGCTCCTAGGTGGAAGAGTGGTCAGGGTGGGCATTGGGGGTCAAGTGACTTGCCCAGGGTCACACAGCTGGGAAGTGTCTGAGGCCGGATTTGAACCTAGGACCTCCCGTCTCTAGGTCTGACTCAATCCACTGAGCTATCCAGCTGCCCTCCCCCTCTATTGGTTGATTATTGATTGCTTGAAATATTGTGGATGCCTTATATATTTTGACACCCTGGGGGTAAAAAGCCCCTCATTGCCCCATCCTAGTTACAACCCAGTGAGAACTCAGCTTTATCATACTCATTACATTGGCTTTTCTTTTCAAAATCCTTATCTTCTATCTTAGGATTAATAGTATATATTGGTTCCGATGCAGAAGAGCACTTAGGGGCTAGGCAATGGAGGTGAAGTGACTTGTCCAGGGTCACACAGTTAGGAAGTATCTGGGGTCAGATTTGAACTCAGGACCTCCCATCTCCAGGCCTGGCTCTCAACCCACTGAGTCACCTGTAGCTCTTTCAGGACAGAACCCCGACCCTATTTCTCTTTCCCACAGCACCTAGGCTAGTCTTTTGTCTATAGTGAACCCTTTAATGATAATAGATATTTATGGAAAGAAAGAATGTCGATGCAGAAAAAAGGACTGAGAGGAAGGGTTCAAGGCAATGAGTTCCCTCTTGGAATCTGGTGGGGGGGCGGAAGGGGAAGGAAGTCAGAAATGCCAGCTGCATCCATTCTTGGACTCCTCCACACCGGGGGCTCTTAATTACTCTGGGATATGGCAGAGAGAAGGAGGGATGGAGGGAAGGAGGGGAGGAGGGAGAGAGGCTGAATCCTTTTACCTCCACTGATTAGAATGTGTCTTCCAGGCAGTTCTGGTCAAGGAAAACAGAGCCCCACAGCCCATGATTCATCATTGTGCCACCCTGCAAGGCAGAGCTCAGCATGGGCCACTTAATACACAGAAAAAGTGAGACAAGGACAGGAGAGGGGGCGAGCCAAGGCGGGGGGAGAACAGAGCGGGTTCTTCCAGAAAAAAGGACAGGAAAGGCAATGTTTGGCTTGCTTTGGGTCTGAAGGGATGTTCCCATGGGATGGGGGCAGCCCTTTAAAGATCCTGACACCAGCCTCATTTCCCCTCTGCCAAGGTTTCAGGGTCACCTCTAGGGGATCCATTCATCTTCCCATCCTAGAGAATTGGGGCTGACATAATGGTCCGACCGAGGGGACAACGAGGCGGCACAATGGATTGAGAGCCTGGAGGTCCTGGGTTCAAATCTGGCCTCAGACACTTCCTAGCTGTGTGACCCTGGGCAAGTCACTTGACCCCCATTGCCTACCCTTACCGCTCTTCTGCCTTGGAGCCAATACTCAGTATTGACTCTAAGACTGAAGGTGAGGGTCTAAAAAACAAACAAACAATGATCTAACCTTGGCCAGCTCTTTCCCTTCTTAAGCCTCAGTTTCCTCATCTGTAAAAAGGGGCTGGACCAGAGAGCCGCTGAGGTTCCTTCCAGCCCTAGATCCTTTGATCTTCTGTTGATGATATTTTGGAGTAATAATAAGAGCAGGTCTCTTTAGTATGGCGCCTTGTGTTTGGAGAGCGCTCCGGCAGCCTGGCTCACTCTGGTGGAAAGAATCCTTGTTTTAGGGGAAGGGCAACACTGGCCAAATCCTAGCTCTTCTACTTGTGTGGTCCCAGGCGAGTCGTTCTATCTCTCTGGGTCTCAGTTTCCCCATCTGTAAAATGCAAGGGTAAGACAAGGAGACCCTTAAGGTCCCTTCCAGTCCTAAATCCTAAGAGCTTCCTTCAGCCAATGGGATCTTTGCAACAGTAGCGTATAGGGGAAGGAAACATTTATGAAGCACCTACTCTGTGTCAAGCATTTCACAAATATTATCTCCTTTATCCAACTCTAGGAGGTAGGTGCTATCATTTTCCCATTTTACAGTTGGGAAAACTGAGGCAAACAGAGTTTGTGACTTGCCCAAACTAGTAAATGTTTGAGGCTAGATTTGAACTTAGATCTTCCTATCTCCAGCACTCTCTTCATTGTGCTCTATCCAGAGCTGCCTCTAATATTAGCCTCATTTTACTGTTAATGCAGGTATTGTGGTATATTAGATAGGGCAGCTAGGTGGCACAGTGGATAGAGCACTGGGACTAGAATAAGGAGGACCTGAATGCAAATCTAGCCTCGGATACTTCCTAGTTGCATGACCCTTGGCAAGTCACTTCACTCCGTTTGCCTCAGCTTATCTGTCAAATGAGCTGGAGAAGGAAATGGCAAACTAGCTGTGTGACCCTGGGCAAGTCACTTGACCCTGTTTGCCTTAGTTTCCTCATCTGTCAAATGAGCAGAAGAAGGAAATTGCAAACTAGTTTTGTGGCCCTGGGCAAATCACTTCACCCTGTTTGCCTCAGTTTCCTCATCTATCAAATGAGCAGGAGAAGGAAATGGCAAACTAGTTGTGTGGCTCTGGGCAAGTCACTTCACTCCATTTGCCTCAGTTTCTTCATCTGTCAAATGAGCTGGAGAGGGAAATGGCAAATTAGTTATGTGGCATTGGGCAAGTCACTTCACCCTGTTTGCCTTGGTTTCCTCATTTGCCAAACGAGCAGAAGAAAATGGCAAATTAACTGTGTGGCCCTGGACAAGTCACTTCACTCCATTTGCCTCAGTTTCTTCATCTGTCAAATGAGCAGGAGAAGGAAATGGCAAACTAGTTGTTAAGCCCTGGGCAAGTCACTTAACCCTGTTTGCCTCAGTTTCCCCATCTTTCAAAATGAACTGGAGAAGGAAATGGCAAACCACTCCAGTAACCCTGAGAAGAAAACCCCAGATGGGGTCACACAAATGAAATGACTTGAACACCGCCACCATTTTCTATTCCTCCTTAGCTTAAGCAGGGCTGAGGGGGTCCTAGGATCTGAAGCTGGCTGAGGACCTTCGAGGTCATCTAGTGACCCCCCCCCATTTTACAGATGAGGGACTCAACCTTCAAGCCCGTTTCCCGATTTCTGCAGCCCAGTGGCTCTGCCAGCACCAGTCAGACCTGCTGGCGCCCAACGGGCCGAACTGCTCGGAGAGGAGGTGGGAAAAGGTGGGCTCCAGTTTTCTGATCAGCTTTTCCCAAGAAGACCCCCAGAGCCCCTTTTCTCCCCCCGCACCAATGTCTTCCCGGCTCCCCTTCTCCTCGCAGAGCCCCGGCTCTTCCTCCCCCAACGTTCTCTGCCACCTGCAGGGGGACCGTGAAGAACAGTCCGGAGGGAGGTGGTCGGAGCTGTAGATGGCCACAATGGACGTCCCATCAGTGGCCAGCGCCAAACAAGCCTCCTTGGGGAAGAGCGGAGGGGAGGGGAGGCCCAAGTCCGGGTAGACAAATATTCCCTTGTCCGATGGGTCAGTTCATAATTCCGTACAGGTCAAGCTCTTTCTGGCTCCGGAAATGAGACAAATGCGCTTCCAGAGGCAACGGGGGCCCAAAGGCTCTCCCCGGGAAGGGAGGCAGGAAGTTTGCTGAGTGACAGTCCGGTGCGAAGTAACACGACAGGCCAGGAGTTCCCGGAAGGGGGCTCGAGCATTAACCTCGGAAGTCAGCCCAGCCACCCGGCCAGTGGCGGACGGGGAGCTGGAGGCTGGCACTGCCCAGTGCCCAGAGCCGGAGGCTCACCGAAACCCTTGGGAGGAAGAGGACGGAGGTCCGGGAGGATGGGTGCCCCCATTCGGCTCCTGACCTTCTACGGGCCTCGGCACGTCCTCCAGAGAGGGAGACGTTGTCCGGACAGTTAGGAGGAAAAGAGCAAACCATGAAGCGGAGGCAGCCGGGGCTCGCGGCCAGATGGGAGGCTTCCGGGCTGCCAAGCGGCCCTCTCGCTCGTTGTTGTTGTGCAAGGATGGCCGGGGGACTTTTCAACTCACCCACATCACCTGGGCTGAGTCACCAACAGACGTGCTGGGAGCAAAAGCAAAAACAACAAAAATTGGGGCAGCTGGTAGCTCAGTGGATTGAGAGCCAGGCCTAGAGACGGGAGGTCCTGGGTTCAAATCTGGCCTCAGACACTTCCCAGCTGTGTGACCCTGGGCAAGTCACTTGACCCCCATTGCCCACCCTTACCACTCTTCCACCAAGGAACTAATACACAGAAGTTAAGGGTTTAAAAATTAAAAACAACAACAACAACAACAAAAATCCGGATAGCTGGCCAACAGGACGGACCGGTGGGTGGCGAGCCGAGGGTCTCGGGTTTCCCATCTTGCCTGGCTGGTGCCAGGCGGTCAGTGGGCACCCCTTTGTCAAGATGAGGCCAGGTCATGGGAAGAGGAAATGCTGATGTTTCCTTTTTTTGTGCCTTTATTTTCTGTTTTAGAATCAATTCTGCATATTATTCCAAGACAGAGGAGCAGTAAGGGCTAGGCAATGGGGGTTAAGTGACTTGCCCAGGGTCACACAGCTAGGAAATGTCTAAGGCCAGATTTGAACCCAAGACCTCCTATTTCTAGGCCTGATTCTCAATCCACTGACCACCTAGCTGCCCCCATGAAATGCTACTGTTTTATAAGTAGCACTATATTTAGGAGTCAGAAAACTCAAGTGCAATCTAGGCTTTGCCGTGTGACATTGGATGAGTCATTTTAAGGCACAGAGGAATGAACAGAGCCTAAAGTCAGAGGCAGAGGAATGGGTGTAAATACGACCTCAACTGCTTGTGTGACTTTGGGAAGATCATGTTATTGCTCTGTGCCTCAGTTTCCCCCTCTGTAAAAAGGATGGAGTTTGAATTTGATGGCCATTAATACCCCTTCCACCTTTGGGTCTATAAACCATGAATGTCTCTCCACTGTGAAAGGAAGAAATAGAGTGACATCATTGGACCATAATTGTAGAACTAAAATGGAAACTTCAACGTCATCTAATCCAACTCATTTTATAGTTGAGGAACTGAAGTCCATGAAGGAGAAATCACCCAAATAATAAGGGGCAGAGCTAAGATTCAATCTATTCTCTGTCTCTGTATCTTGAGCTCTGCAGTGTCCTGGATAGATTCCTGGGTCTGCAGGCATCCACTAACTGTGAGACCTTAGACCAGTCACTTCACCTCTGTTTGCCTCCATTTTCTCTTCTGTAAAGTAGGGATAATAATAACTCCTACCTCCCTGGATGAGTGTGAGGGTTACATGAGCTAATTTTTGTAGAATGCTATGTCAAGCTTAAAGTGATATATAAATACTAGTTGTCATTATCATCATTGTCATCACAATTATTCAACAACGGGATAAGAGACTCGGTAGATCCCAGACCCAGCCTCTACCAAAATAAGCAGAAAGAAAAGCCTTGGGAATATGGTTCTCAGAGAGCAGAAAACCTTCCATCCTCCAAGATGGGGGACAGAAGCTTCCCTCTGGGAGATTGTTGTTCATCCTTCATTTTCAAAGAGAACCAATGACATTATGGGGTGATGTCCTAACTTGTTCATGAACTGGAGGTGAGGTAGAACTTTGCAGTCATCAGTCTCAATCTCTCTTCCAGAGCCATCAAAGACCAGCGGCAAGACTAAAGTCCGGACAAATGGCGATGGTTCAGGATAATGGGGATGCCCCTGGCTTCTTCGGTGTCTAAGCATTCCACAGAGCCTGATTCAGCTGCCTTCATGGCCACTGGAACCAATTCTTCTCATCTGTCCATTCCCCCAGGGGAACCTTTCCACGTCTGGGGGGTCGATGTCTCCCTTACCTCACCAATGAGTGGGAGACCCATCGGCTTCCCTCAGACTGGCTTTGCCCATCTGCCTCCATGCTTTTGTTGGGCTGTGCGTGCCACAGCTTCTTGGAGCCACAGGCTTTCCTCTGTTTCTTATTGGTCCAAGGGATGCAGTTCATGTGAAGTTACCCAACCAGAGCCTCCACTTACCAGAGACCCTGCTATTCCCTAACCTCATTATATTCAACTAAACCCTAGTCACGGCGGAATGGAGTCACCTTCCTTCTCTCCTGGGGACAGATCCAGTAATGGTAGGTAACAAGGTGTGGGGGATCCAAAGATGGAAGAGAGAGACAGAGACAGAGATAGAGACAGAGACAGACAGAGACAGAGACAGAGTCAGAGATAAAGATAGAGACAGAAACAGAGATACATTAATGGTAACCAGAGAACAATGACAGGAATAAAACAATATAAAATGAGGCATCTAATAGAGTCACAAATTCTGAGAGCTGGGAGGGACCTCATTGATCATCTGGTCCAAATTGGGAGACTGAGCAGCCGCAGCGTCTCCTGGACCAAGCCACCCCCCCACTCCCAACCCCCCAAAACTTGAGTTGTTCCCCCACTCTAGGAACGGCCCACTTCTGCCTCTTTAGCAGCCCATCTATGGATGGGCCCAGCAATGGAACATGGGAAACCCACATCTCCCAGGGGATGCATCTCGTGGGTCCAGAAGGATTCCAGACATCTGGATCTAGGTTTCTTTGCAGAGCATAGCTCATGATCTCAAGAGGACAGAACAAACATCAGAAAAAGTCTTTTATCCATCATCAATAAATTTAAAATGTCAAAGACCTGCAGGGGAGAATTCCTCCAACCCCAATCCATCTCCACTTTTATTTTTATTTTATTTTATTTTATTAAACCCTTCCCTTCCATCTTAGAATCATTACTGTGTATTGGTTCCAAGGCAGAAGAGGGGTAAGGGCTAGGCAATGGGGGTTAAGTGACTTGCCCAAGGTCACACAGCTAGAAAGTGTCCAAGGCCAGATTTGAACCCAGGACCTCCCATCTCTAGGCCTGGGTCTCCATCCACTGAGCCACCCAGCTTCCTCCACCACCCCTCTACTTTTAAACCTTAGAGAATTGTTTTAGTCTCAGAGAGGGTAAGCGACTTCCATAGTCACACAGCAAGGTGTCCGAGGTGAAATTTGAACTCATCTCCATGGCATCATGTGTGGCAGGCTCTAAACCATACTCTGCTGCTCTTTCTTTGAATTCACAAGACAGCTACGAATCATCACCATGGTTACCCCATGCCTTCTTTTAGATAGAGGAATGAGGCTAGCAACAACACTTCCCAGGCGGATGCATTTCGCCAGAAAGACCACTAAACCAGAAACACATTTGTTTGCAGCCTCAGGCAGGGAGGTCGCTTGACCCCCACTGGTCAGTGTGTTGGACACCCTCTTGGAAAGGTCATTGCTGAGGTTGGGCCTCATGAATGAATCACCTCTGGGGGTGGATCTCAGAGAATACCATCTGACATCATGACGGTACTCTACAATTCACAAGCATCCCTGTTCATTATCTCCTTTGAGCCTCACAAACCCATTTTTCAGAGGAGATAACTGAGGATGAGAAAGGTTTAACCACTTCCAACAATTAACGCATCTATCCATCCATCCACAGGCATTTATTAAGCACCAACTAGGTGCTGGATACACTATAGAAAAGTGTGGGGGATCCAAAGATGGAAGAGAGAGACGGAGGGATGGTGGGGGGAGAAAGAAGACAGAGAAAGAGGAGAGAGAGAAGAGAGAAAAGAGAGAGAGAAGGAGAGAAAAAGGAAAGAAAGAAGAGAGAGAAAGAGAAGGGAGGGAAGGAGAGAAAAAGGAAAAGAAAGAAGAGAGAGAAAGAGAAGGGAGGGAAAGGGGGAGAGAGGGAGGGAGGAGAGAAAAAGGAAAAGAAAGAAGAGA
>NC_058130.1:763373346-763390919 GCF_016433145.1 Gracilinanus agilis
AGAGAGAGAGAGAGAGAGAGAGAGAGAGAGAGAGAGAGAGAGAGAGAGAGAGAGAGAAGCATTCCCTCTCAGTCCTGAGTCATTTGGATTAGCATGATCTTTAAGCTGGAAGGGGAAATTAAGTTATGATGAAGACACAGAGTTTACAAGAAAGATTGAGAGGAAGGAGCAAGAAGACAAGACACCATCTTCCTGTTCCACCTACAAATTGATAAGTCAAGCTGGAAAGGATGGGAGATGGGGGCAACAACTAAAATAATACAAATAGAGGTCAGAGCCATGGTAGAGAATGAAGGGAGAGACCACGGTGGCCCTTAGACTAAAGCTGTCAGGCTCCACTCTTTCAGAACTGAAAGGAAGTTTTAAAAGACTTCCTCTTTCCCAAATTCCCCATAATTATAAGCTCTCTAATTTGTTCTGCCTGACTATTATTTTTTTAAATAAAACTTGACATGATAAATAAGTTAATAGACCCTAACTAACATGTCTATAGAAATGGACAATATCTCTAGCCAATTAACTGTTATGTATGTATGTTTTTTCAGGGAAGAGGATTTAGGAAGGCATTTCTTTCTTTTTTAAAGAACCCTAATCATGTCTTAGAATTCATACTAAGTATCTATTCTAAGGCAGAAGACAATGGGGCTTAAGTGACTTGCCCAGGGTCACACATCTAGGAAATGTCTAATACCGGATTTGAACCCAGGACCTCCCATCTCAAGGTCAGCTCTCAATCCACTGAACCACCCAGCTTCCACCTTGGTTATCTTATCTATACATGTCCTATATCCAGTCAGTCAAGCAATAATATTGAGTGAGCTAGGCATTGTGCTAAATTGAGGCTGCAAAAAGAGGCAAAAGACAGTCCCTGTCCTCACAGAGATCTCAAAGCAAGGAAGCAAATATAGAGACAAACTATATACAGAATAAATAGGAATTAAGTGAAGGAAGACATTTTTATAATAAGAAGGGTTGGGAAAGGTTTCTTGTAGAGGATGAGATTTTAATGGGACTCAGGTATGTGGAGTTAAGGAGGGATAGTGTTCCAGGCATGGAGGATGGCCAGAGAAAATGCCCAGAGCCAAGATATGGAGGAGGTTGTTTATGGACCAGCCAGGAGGCCAGTGTCACTGGATGAAAGAGGGCATGGGAGGGAGTAAGGGATGAAAAGACTGAACAGGTAGGAGAGACCCAGGTTTTATGGAAGGCTTTAAAGGATTTTATATTTGATCCTGAAGGTAATAGAAAGCCACAGGAATTTAATGAATGAGAGAATAATATCATCAGACTTTCAGTTTAGAGATCAGTTTTGTAACTGAATAGAGGATGGACTGGAGTGGGAGAGATTTGAAGCAGGCAGACTCACTAGCAACCACTGCCATAGTCTGGGTGTAACATGATGAGGATCTGCACCAGGTTGGGGAGTGTCAGAGGAGAGAAGGGGTTGTATTTGAGAGATGTTGCACAGGTAAAATGGACAATCTATGGTGGTAGCTTGGATTTGGGGCAAGAGATAAATGAAGAATCCAGGATGACTTCTAGGTTGTGAGCCTGAGGGAATGGGGGGAATAGGGGAATGAGGAGAGGTGGAGGGTTTAGGGAAGGAAATAATGAACTCAGTTTTAGGACATATTGACTATAAGAGATCTACCGAACATCCAGTTTGAAAAAATCTGAAAGGCATTTGGTGATATGAGTGGAGGTCAGCAGAGAGGTTGGGGCAAGGGAGATAGATTTGATGATCATCAGCATAGAGATGGCAATTAAATCCATAAGAGCTGATGAAAATAACAGGGGAAATAGTATTAAAAGGAAAAAGAGAAGTTCTAGGATAGAGCCCTGAGGGATACCTGTGGTTAGCGATCATGATACAGGAAGATGATCCAGCAAAAGAGATTGAGAAGCAATGGTCAGAGAGGCAGGAGTAGAAACAGAAAATTGCCCCAAATATAAAGAAATCATTGATTGTTAGGAAATACATAAAATTGTAATAGGGCAAAGAGTCAAACTTTTGCCTGAAAGTTAGGAATTCTTCTACCTGGGGGCTCTGAGCTACAATAACCAATACTTTTTCATCTCATAGATAGGAACCCATGGTAAAGGTGAGCTAATTGCTGCAGCAGATTACAACTAACTCAATCTCTAACCACTGGTATTAGAAAGGAAGAAAAGCAGAGTAGGAGCAATTGTACCAGAACCCAGAGTAGGGGGAGATTCAGTTCTGCCCCTTCCGGAAGGGATGGGTGAAGAGATCTGATGATCTTCCTCAACACCATTCACCTGAGTTAAAAAGAAATGGTAAGGGGGAAGCTGGGTGGCTCAGTGGATTGAAAGCCAGGCCTAGAGATGGGAGGTCCTAGGTTCAAATCTGACCTCAGACACTTTGCAGCTGTGTGACCCTGGGCAAGTCACTTGATCCCCATTGCCTACCCTTTACCACTCTTCTGCCTTGGAACCAATACACAATATTGATTCCAAGATGGAAGGTAAGGGTTAAAAAAAATAGGAAATGGTAATTTGATGGGGATTCTCAGCAATTGATAGAGTGATTCATCTTCCTAAGTTCAAATCTGGCCTCAGACACTTATTAGTTGTGTGGTCCTGGGCAAGTCACTTACTCCTACTGACCTCAGTTTCCTTATCTGTAAAATAAGAGGGAAATGGCAAACCACTCCAGTATCTTTGCCAAGAAAAACCTAAATGGGTTTAGACATGACTGAACCACAAAAAAATTATGAAAATGCTATGGAAATTGGGACTATCATTATGTAAGTGGGAGTGAGTCACCTATGTGGGAAAAAGGGCAGAGATTAAAGGATCCTAGATCTAGAAATGATAGGGACTCATCTAGAACATCATACAGATAAGTAAACTGAGGCTGAAGTTTACATGAAATCATAGAATCCACTGAAGCCAACAGCCTAGACCCCTTCATCTTACAAATGAGGAAAGTGAGGCTCAAAAAGGTTAAGGATCTTGCCCAAAGTCACTCAAGTAATAAGTGGCAGTCAGGATTTGAATCCAGATCTTCCTCAGACTCCAAATCCCTCACTCTTCCCACTGTGCAACTTCCTGAAAAGGATGCGTTTTCCATTAGAAAGACTTTCTGCCCTAAAGACTCCAAATACTCCATTTCAGAATGGTTTGGCTGCTCAGTCCCGTTGGCATCCTTACTGGTATAGTGGCAGCTCAGTCTCTATCGAGAGCCACCAGTCAAACTGACTGCAGCCAGCCTCGGTGGGAGGCAAGAAGAGGATCTGTTTTAACATGGATATATATGCATGTGTCTCTCTTTCTAATCACCAGAATACATTTTCAGGAGAAGCGAGCAGGGGGATTAGCTGCAGGCCTCCCATTAATGTTAACTTTATTTCAGTAATGAGGTGCTGAGGTAGAGAACAATCACAGGAACTAATACAGTGTAATCACAGTGATGAAACCAGCATGCTGGGAAGGGAGGGAGAGAGGAATAATAGTCAGGAGAGGATGCCTCTTCTCCATGGGAAAGATCTCATGAAACAAGAGAGAGAAAAGCAGAGGGCGTAAAATTGTAGACAAAAAGTTGGGCTGCTCTCAAAGACCAAAGAGATAAAAGATGGAAGGTGGAAGTGATCCATGTTGGAGAAGCTATGGGAAAACAGACGTACTCATACACTATTGGTGGAACTGTGGTCCAGCCAGATGACTTGAGGATGTCAAAAACAAAAAAGGTCCCACAAACAATGAAATACAGATGTCCCTTCCACATAGCAACTTTCTCCATCACAGTTTCACTAAGGGCAGCATAAGAAATTAAATGGGAATTTTGCAGAAGCCAAAGATGATACGCTAAGACTAGCAGACAAAACAGAAAAAGCCTAGAAACTCAGAAATGCATAATATATATACATATATAATATCAACATATCAGCCAAACATTTAACCCAATTTTTACAATAAAGTACTGTAAGTATCCCATGAAAGAAAATGTAAAAAATTCTTATTTCTCTCTAGTATGAAGGGGGGACCAAAAATTTTGATGCAGATTTTTCCAATCATGAGGTGCCACACTGCTAACCTCCCTTCATGTGGAATTAGGTATTCATAAAATCATTTTTATCAGGAGCAAAAAAATGGAAGCAAATTGGCTGCCTATCCACTGGGAAATGCCTGAATAAATTACAGTAAATAAATGTTACAGAATGTTACTAAATAATAGAAGATGACAAATATGAGAAATTCAAAGAAATATGAGGAAAGAGATACCAACTGATGCAAAGTAAAGATGTCAGAACCAGGAGAATAATGAGGTGCTGAGATTGTTGACTAAAAAATGTCAGTGAAAAGAGCATTAAAAGGAAGGTACAAACCCTAATTAGTTGATTGATTGATAAAGGAGAGACAAGATTTGTGGATAGATTGCTAGACTTGGAATCTGGAAGACCTGAGTTCAAATCCTACCTTAGATACTTTATTAGGTGTTTGACTTGGAGCAAGTCACTTAACCGGTCAGCCTCAATTGCCTCATCTCTAAGATGAATGGGTAGAACTCAATAGAATAATCTCTTAAATTCCCTTCTTGTTCTAAAGATATGATCCTATGGCCTCATGATCTATAATTATCAGGATCAATCTTGGTAGAATTTGAATTTTTAAATGTTCAAAAACAAACATTAAAAATTGTTTCTACATGTAATTGGGGGAAATACAATAAAATTAACTTTTAAAAAGGACTCATTTTGGTCCTGTATATGGGCAGCTAGATGATGTAGTAGATAGAGCACTAGATTTGAAATCAAGAAGATTCATCTTAATGAGTTCAAATCTAGCCTCAGACACTTATTAGCTATGTGACCTTGGGCAAGTCACTTAACCCTGTCTACTATAGGGGACCAGCCTCCTATATGATAAAAATGGGGGTCCTGAGTGGCGTTTACGGCGTCGGATTGATAAGACAGGAAAAAGAAAATGAGAACAACCAGACTAGTGGTTAGCCCATGCTGTTCCAAATTCTGTGGGCATGGAAGTTTATTATATATCTTTCTCAAAAAAGAAGTCACAGTTGGTAAGGGGTAATAAATCACGTATAATCCATTGAAGTTTAAAGAATACAGATGCAAAGACAAATGGTCAAATTCCAAACCCCAATTCAGCAGGTTATAATTCCGGGAGAGGAAATATCCTATGGAGATGCTCATCAATTGAAATCTGCATACAGACTAAAGACTCAGGTTTTAATCTGAGTATGGAATCAGTGTCTGTTTAAGATTAAGGCTTCTTCAATTATCAAGGGAGGAAATTATCAATTCAATAGAAGCTGGTCTGCCACTTCAAAGCTCTCCAATAAGAATTGTAAAAAAGGTGGGGATCAAAGACTGAGTCAGAAGAGGAGCCTCAGATTTTTATCTTAGATGGCCCATTCAGTCTGCATCCTGACATGCAGGGCAGAAAAATCATACACACAGTTTTACTTGCCGATGATTTTGTAATGGGATCCAGATAAAATATCTGTTACAGACTCTGTTTCTCTAAATGACTCCTAATAACCTTTTTGGAGGGATCCAGTTGATTTTGGATTAACCTACCTTCTGGTACCAGAGCCTTTTTGGGGCTCAGGTGACCAGGACCAAACACAAAGACTGCCTCAGCCTGGACTGGTCACGTAGGGAATCCAGATAACAGGCCCTAAATTTGATCCTATTTCTCCAAAGGTTTTAATACATAGAACGGCTTCCCACAGTCTACCTCAGTTTCCTCATCTGTAAAGAGTGAGTTGGAAGAGGAAATGGCAAACCACTCCAGTATCTTTGCCAAGAAAACCCCAAATAGGGTTATGGAGAGTTGGATGTGACTGAAAACAACTGAACACCAATAAATCTTGGTTCTATAATCATTGATGATGAAACTCACTTTCTCAGCAGACAAGTGAGGGACTCTGAGTACAGAGTGTGGGGTATATACATTCATGGGCATGGGACCCTGTGTCCATTGGTTTTATTTAAATGTTTTTCTTTTGTTATAGTAAAGGGTTCCAGGTGTGGGGAGAGAGATGATTTAGGGGTAGTGAGTGTGGTACATAAAACAGAAGGTATGGGTAAAACTCAAAAAAAAGTTGGGGTGTCCCTAAGCAATGCAGGTTATAAGCTTGTAAAATAAAACTGAGGGTGGCTGGGTGGCTCAGAGGACTGAAAGTCAGACCCAGAGATGGGAGGTCCTGGGTTCAAATTTGGACTTAGATACTTCCTAGCTGTGTGACCCTGGACAAGTCACTTGACCCCCATTGCCTAGCCCTTACCAATCTTCTGCCTAGGAACCAATACGCAGTACTGATTCTAAGATGGAAGGTAAAGGCTTTTTTTTTTTTTTTTTTTTTTAAGAAAAATAAAACTACGTGTTCCCATAGAGATGAATCTAGTCCAATCTCCTCAGACAGAGACATCAGGGCTGAGAGAAGGAAAATGAGCTATCTTATGAATAAGTATTAATAAGGAGATTCGCTATTTTTATTTAAGTTGGGGACATGGAAAGACAAAAAGACGAGGCCAGAACAGAATTCCTAGATTCTTGGAGGCTCATTTTACAGATGAGGAAACTGAGGCTGAGACCCCCTTCATTTTACGGATGAGGAATCTGAAAAATCAGGGAGGCTGTAATAAAAGGGACAGTGCCTTAAGGAATAGCCCTGAGACTAAAATCAGAGCTCCTCATTGAATAGATTCTCATTTGAGTGCTATAACAGCTTCTGAGGCAGGTAACCCCAGTGTTCTGGTACCTATTTTATTGATGAGGAAGCTGAGAGTCAGAGCAGGAAGTGAAGGGGCCAGACCTGATCTAGTGCATTGTGTTAAGTTCTGGGCACCATATTGTGGAAGGGCATTGAGAAGCTAGATGGTGGTCAGAGGAGGATCACCAGGAGGGTGAAGTGTCTTGAGATCATGTCAAATGAGAATCCATTGAAAGAACCAGCGTTGTTCTACCATTAGTCTTAGCTCTGCCTTCTGGGAAGAACAAATCCACTAAATTAAATTCATTTCAAGTCAATTCTCCATTCAACAAGCATCTAGGTATTATTGTAGATAGTCTCGTACCTGGAATCAGAAAGACCCAAGTTCAAATCTGGCCTCACACATTTCCTAGCTGTGGGACCCACTTTACCCTGTTTGCCTCAGTTTCCTCATCTGTAAACTGAGCTGGAGAAGGAAATGGAAAACCATTCCAATATCCTTATTAAGAGAATCCCAAATGAGGGGATAAAGAGTTGGATGTGACTGAACAACAACAACAAAATGGGGTTTTGATAGCACCTATCTCCCAGGGTCATTGTGAAGATTCAATGAGCTAACATAAAATTAATCCAGCCATTCCAGAGAACAATTTGGAACTATGCCCCAAGGGCTATAAAACTGCGTATTCCCTTTAATCTCATAATACTAGTGCTGGGTCTCTATTTAAAAGAATTCGTAAAAAAGGGGAAAGGACCTACTTGTAGAAAAATATTGCAAGCAGCTCTTTTTGTGGTGGCAAAGAATTGCACACTAAAGGATTGTCCATCAATTAGGGAACAAATTGTGGTATATGTTGGTGATGGAATACTAATGCACTATAAGAAATGTTGCGTGGGATGATTTGAGAAAAAGCTGGAATGATCTTCATGAACTGATGCAGAGTGAAATAAGCAGAACCAGGAGAACATTGTACACAATAACAGCAATATTGTGGAATGATCAGCTGGGAAAGATTTAGCTGCTCTCAGCAATCTAGAACAATTCTAAAGAACTGATGACAAGGAATTTTATCCACCTGCAGAGAAAGAACTCCTGGAGTCCGACACAGATCAAAGCAGATCATCTTTCACATTCGTTTCTTCATGGTTTTGTTTGGGGATTTGGGTTTTATATGAATATTCTCTTACAACAGTGACCAATACGGAAGTATATTTTGCTTGATAATACATGTATAACCCAGATCAAAACGTTTACCATCTCTTAGAGAGAGGAGGGAAGGGAAGGAGGGAGAGAGACAATCTGGATCTATAATTTTGGAAAATGTACATTGAAAATTGATATACATATAATTGGGGAAATAAAGTATCTCTGAAAAACACGAGCCAACATCTCTACTTATCCAATAAATGTCAAAGCACTTTATAAATGCTAGCTATCATTATTATCATTGAATATCACTCTAAATCTTCTCTAAGCCAAACATCCACAGTTCTGCTAGCTCACATCACGTGAGAATACACGGATGAATTTGGGCCACAGTGAGTTGTAACTTGTCACTGATACCAAATTCTTTTCTTCTTCAACATGATTTTTTATGGTCCTGCAATGAGCAGAGAGCCCTCTGCTAGGCACCAAAGGGCCAGCAGATATGGGTGGAGAACAAGGACACGAGTATAAAAAAGATACAATCTCTCTCCTCAAGGACTTTTAGAGTCTAACAGTTGATTAACAATGTATACAGATAATGAGAATGTGGTCTCTCTCCTTAAAGCTTCTTCTGTTTCTAAGAATTAATGACAGGCAAAGGGCTTGCCCTAGGGCTGAGCTGTATTGATTGGTGAATAAATGAGAACAAAGTCACCTAGCCTACTTTCCATATATTAGCTGGCTCCAGACTCCATCATGCCTTGTATCCCATAGAGCCATCCCCTCTGCACTACCTGTGGATGGATCCCCTCCCTCACTCTGCTTTCTACTTCTTTATAGGTTCTGAGTTCAGATTCTGACTGATACTTACTACCCCTGTGGCTTTGGTTAAGTCACTTAATTTCTATAGATCTCAATCTCCTAGTCTATAAAATGAGGTGGGGTGGGCTTGATTGCCTCTAAGATTCCTTCCAGACTGAAATCTCTGATTCTGGGATCACAGCCATTCAGTGTCTAGAACTGAACACAATTCACCAAACGCGCTCTGATTAGGTTCAGTTCCTCATCTGTAAAAATGAGAGGGTTGGATTCGATGGTCTCAGAGCTGTATGATCCTACTACGAAAATTGTCATTCCTTCTGGAAAGACAGTGCCAATTGGCTGCTCTCTGCATCAACTCTCCCTCCCTTTGACCCTCCCTATAAAAAACTCTCTTCCGTGGTCAGCAGTCACCTAAATGTATTACCTCCTCCTTTTAGAATGTCATAAAATATTAAATCTTATTTATATCATTATTTATTATTTAATATTCGGTTCAATAGGGTCATAAAAATAGACTACAACTTAAAGCTTCTGAACAGGCTGCCTATTTTTTAAAGGCATGTCAACTCCCCGAGGGCATCGAATCTCTGTTTTATTTGTATTCTTGGAGTTTAGTACAGTGCTTGGCGTATACTTAAGTACAGAAATATTTTTTCCCTTGACGCCATTCATCCATTTATTCACTCACTCACTCATTCATTCATTCATTCATTCATTTGTGTGTTTATTTATTCATTCACTCACTCCATTCATTCATTCATTTCTTCACTGTCTGCCTGCCACTCATCACTTCTTCTTGGATTTGACCTTGACAAGGCACCAGGGGGCACAGGCAGAAGATCCAAAAGGCTTTGGAGGCCCCACGAACAGAAGGATCCACGGGGAAGGGAGGTCCCCTTGTCTCTAGCTAGCTGCCTCTCCCACAAAACTCCTTTCAGGATCTCACAGCCCAGCTGTTGGGAATCAGACAAGCCCCGATGATAGGAGCCAAGATGTCAGGGCAGAAATACTCGCTCGTTTGTGTTGGGTTTTTTTTTTCCCCTGCACCTTGTTATTTCAGGCCTGGATCTGGCACCACAACAGCGCTTGCTTCCAGGTGGTGTCTTTAAGAGAACTAGTTAGAATTCTTGGCACTCACACTGTGCAGCATCTCAGCAATTTTTTTTTTTCCAAAGCACTTTGCTAACATTAACTAATTAATCCGCCCAACACTCCACTGAGGAACAATAGGCAGAGACTATGATCTCCATTTCCCAACATTCACTGAAAGAATTAAAACTCGGTCTTTCATCACTGCTATTTAACCTGGCTCCTTCTCCAAAGAAGTCCCCGGACTTCTCTTCCCTCACCCTCACCCTCATTTTCTTCTTTATTTTTTGCTTAAAAGGATCCTCAGCTTCCTTCCGGGAACAGTTATCTACTGAAAGCCTTCCCTGATTCTCTCCTATTGTTCATGATCATCTTTCTCTGTCTTGACATTACTTTGCATTTGTTTTTTGGCCTAGATCCACGTAATGGATTCCCAGTGTGGAACTTCTCTCTACCAATGCAGATCAGCCACTGCTCTGCCACTGAGGGTTTCCCAGAGCTGCCAGGGACACTAAATGATTAAATGATTTGCCCAGGGCCACACAGCCAGTCAGAGATGAAAGATAAGAACCCTGATCTCCCTGATCTATCCACTAGTCCATGTTGTGGCCCATAACTGTGTATTTATTTGTATATGGAAATAGTGAGGCCACTGCAGACACTCCTCATTCCCCAAAGAGAAAGTCCCTTGAGGGCACCATCCCTTTTACTTTTGTCTTTATGTTCCTAGCACCCAGCAGAGCATCATATACCTTGTAAATAAATGCTTAACACAGGTTGGTTGACTCAAATCATGGGGAGTTCTTAGCTCTTTCTCTAGGATATATTCCAGAAGAATCATCAACTATTCTACTTCCTCTGCTCTAAAACTGGACATAAGGTTATGCAAAGTACTCAATTATCTCATTCTGGGAGGAGGAGAAGGAGGAGGAAGAAGAGGAAGAGAAGGAGAAGGAGGAAGAAGATGAAGAAGATGGCACCTATGAGTTCATTGGTGTGACCTATCAGCCAATTAAGCATAGTCATAATCAACTAACCTTAATCAAAGACCTACTATGCGCCAGACACTATGCTAACTGCTAGAGATACAAAGAAATGCAAAAAAATAAGAAAGAAAGAAAGAAAGAAAGAAAGAAAGAAAGAAAGAAAGAAAGAAAGAAAGAATCCCTGCTCTCATGGAGCTCACAATCTAATAGTCAATCATTTTATTATTTTTTTACACACCTATTTATTTATTTATTTTTACACACCTTTTATTTATTTACATTTATTACACACCTATTATGTGTCAGGCATTGTGCTAGGGATGCAAAGAAAGGCAAAAATATTCCCTGCCCATAGTCTAAAGGACAATTAATGAGCATTTATTAAGTACCTATTATGTGTGCTCAAGGAATTGTATGACGGAAAGAGGCTGGTCAACTGGCAAAAGCAAAGGATGACAAAAAGATAGCCAATGTTCCACTGCACCCTTGTGCTTAGAGGAAAGAGCAGGGAAGGCTTCCATTACACTGGGTGGGCTTCCAGTGGCAAACTTTGGGGAGAGCACCAATATAAACATGGTGGGTAGGCATGGGTGGCTTGTAATCAATGCCATTGGAAGGAACTTCTGAATCGATGAAATCATAGGTCCATCTGAGTGAGGATGTACCACTAAGGATGTGCCAGGAAATGTTGTGAGTAGGAAAAAGGCAGGGGAAAAGTCAACCATTGTCCTTGGAAAACCTCCATTCTAAAAAGGGAGACAACATCCATATATCAAAAGTTATATACAACATAAACAAAATTACTTTGGGGGGTGGAAGATGGATCAAAAATGGCTTCATGAAGAATGTTCTTGAACCCAGTCTTTAGACTAGAAATTCCAAGACTATGACGTGAGAAGAAAAGCATTCAAGGCATGAGGAACCGCTAATACAAAGGCAGAGAGATGGGAGATAAAGAGCTGTGTGTGAAAAATTACAGAAAGGAACTCCTGGTGAAAGCAATTCTCTATTAAAGTAGATTAGTGGGCAGCTAAATGGGGCTCAGTGGACTGAGAACCAGGCAGTTCCTGGGTTCAAATCTGGCCTCACATACTTCCTAGTTGTGTGACCCTGGACAAGTCACTTAACCCCAACCATCTAGCTCTTACCACTCTTCCACTTTAGAACCAATATACAATATTGATTCCAAGATGGAAGGTAAGGGTTTTAAAAAACAAAAAACAGATTGCATCTTCTCTGAGACATTAAGTGACTTGACCAGGGCCCTAGATCCAATATGTTTCAGAGGGAAGACTCAAACTCAGGTTTTCCTTTCTCTGAGGCCAGCTCTTTATCCATCACTCCACACTGCTTCACAATAATAACAAGAACAATAAAAAGTTTTACAAATCTATTCAGCAAACATTTATTAAGTACCTGCTACATGACAGGTACTACATTAGGCACTGGGGATGTAGGGGGGGAAATGAATTAATCCCTGACCTTAAGGAGCTTATATCTATGAAAGCAGGAGGGGGAAGAGAGAAGAAATTATATATATATATATATATCAGGAAGTAAAATTCAAATTATATACTTGAGGTTGTATCTCATTTCAATTTTAGCAAAGTAGAAAGTCCTAGAGGACAAAGAAACATAAAGGATAAGCCCTTTCGGTTGTGACACACATATTCTAGAATTATTCTCCCAATTTCTATAGGTAAGATCACAAGAGCATGACCACTATATCCATTCGGGCTTCTAGGGTTAACTTTGAAGGGCTAGAAGATATCTTCTCTAATGCCATCACTTAGAAGCCCCTACTAGCGTCCTGGCCGCCACAGTTATCTGTTCATTTCATTTAGCCAGGTATACCATTGTCTTTAAGAAAGGGCTATTTTACTGTAATAGTATATCAATTGGTATAGAATATCCTCCCAAGAATCTGTGACTGTCTCTCACAATTATATCCAGAGCCCCTGGGAAAGTGGGCGTAAGCTGAGAGGGCACATACTTCAAAGGGATAACTTATGGCTCCTGAAAGTCCCTTTGCTGGGGCACTAAAGATGTTCTCCTTAGTTATAGTTTCTGATGATCATTTTGTGATACCTTGAATTTTTGTCCAGCCCATTCCTGAGACATTGCTCAGACTGCGATGGTAGAAAGGAAGTCCTCTGGGCCGCTTAAATTTACAAAATCTTCCTTTGGTTGAAAGATTAAAAATTAATGTCCAAACACTCCAAGTATTATATTTTACAAAATTTATTAATAATAATTTGAAGCAAAAGGAAAGTAAAAAACTAGAGCAAAGAGGGAGCTAACCCAGCCACTGTCCTGAGGGAAGAGAGAGAGCGGGCAGAGATACACACAACTATATACAAACACGCAAGGATGCTATGTGGATGAAAGGAAAAGGATGCTGGGAGATGTAGTCCAAGGGTTCAAGATTTTCTAATTACACATGATCAAGGGCAAAGAGAATAGAGGAGGAGGAAACCAAGATTCACTTGTTTCTTCCCCTCAAGTTATTCTTCCTCAAGAGTTTGCCTGTAATGGTTTCTACCACTAAACTACTGAATATTCAACTCTCTTTCATTCTGGACAGATCTGTTATTTTACAGAAGACCCACTGGGCACGACCAAGTTCCTCACTTAATCCAATCAGACTTTCCATCTGGCATCATTTCGCTTCATCCAATGGCTTTCAAAGACATCTTAAACTGATTAAAGACTTTTCATTCTAAGACTAAAGACTTTGATAGATGGATGGCTTGAGACATGTTCTCTCTCATTAATGTATCAAGGCATACATAGCATTTTATAATTATTTTAAGTGCATTTGGGTTGCTGGTTGACCAACTCGAAAATCTGTTCCCTTACACAGACATAAAGGAAACAGTCTACATTTTGGAAGAAGTCTGAGGCTCAAATAACTCAACTACATGTGAAAAAAGTCAGAAAAGACAATGAACTTGCCCTGAGGCACACACTGTTTTTAAACCCTTCTTCCCTTGCCACTCATCTAAACAAGTCCCCAGAAGAATCCTGGGCTATGAAACCAGCTGGTCACAGAAAGTCAAGGCAGAGTCACTCACTGAGGGGAAATGATCTGAACCAGAAAGACTCACCGAATGGGAAAGGCTAGAGAAACAAACCTAAGAGCCGAGGCACCAAAGAAGTCAAAACAGGAGAGACTTTGGCCAATCCAGGCTAAGGACTGCTGCCCTTCCTGAAAGATCGTAATAGTACTCCAAATGAAAAGAGCCCTGTAACATTCCAGCTGAAGAGTGCCCAGGAACACCCCGCTGAGTCAGAGGTTAGAGGTGATGGAGATAAGGGCTACACACTGACCATCTCCCTCCACCCAAAAAGAGTCTAACAGATTCACTTCCTAGCAGAGTATGTTGCATTCTAGAAAGAGCCCAGCAGCTGACCTGTCTGCTCTATTCTAGAAGCAGTCCAACCCAGAAGCCTCATCCAGTCTGGCAGCAGCCAATCACAATAAGGAGCCATCTCAGAACTCAAGAAACCTACTTGACCCAGCCCAGCAGTAAATTAGCCTATCTGGCCATGATACCTCACTTTAGGAAGTGTAAGCCAGGAGCTGAACTACCTGTCCAGAAGAGATGCTATACCAGTGAGCAGCCAGCCTAGCTTTGAAGCAGAATGGCTTGTCCAGTCCTGATACCTCGCCCCACAGAGAATGAACTGCATGAGGACTCCACAAATGACAAAAGGAACCTACTGAGGC
The DNA here is from genome assembly GCF_016433145.1 of Gracilinanus agilis. Classification (NCBI taxonomy): domain Eukaryota; kingdom Metazoa; phylum Chordata; class Mammalia; order Didelphimorphia; family Didelphidae; genus Gracilinanus; species Gracilinanus agilis. The sequence continues at coordinate 763,387,824 of NC_058130.1, forward strand.
TGAATTGTTCCAAGTTGTGAATCCCCTGGGCCACATGAGCTTCATTAGCATTGTGCCTTAAGTTCCTCACTCTCCTCCTCATTAAGTCTGATTATTTGGGGGAGAGTGCACCCCAAATTATAGGGGAAGTGCTTTTTAACTACTGCTCTGTCAGGTCATTTGAGGAAATACCCTTTGTAAATGTTATTTAAGTCTACTGGTTTGTTGTTAAGATGAAACCTACAGGTAGGGGCTCGTGGGTATTAGGAGCAATTACCCTTGTGTTATTTCCTAGATCCTAAGCAAGCTGTTGCCCTTTTGGCTACTTAACCTTCCAGTGTTAACTGGGGGACTGTGCCCAGAAAGGGGTACTACATATACAAAGTTATATGAAATAATTTCAGGATAAATAATGAGATGATTAGGGAAGATTCGTAAAGTGTTAAGGTATTTTATGTGTATTAATTATGTGCATCAATTTCATTAGCATTCAGAGGAAGAACTGTGGGAGTAGAAACACAGAAGAAAAATAACTGCTTGAACATATGGGTTGATGCAGATGGGATTGGGGATGTAGACTCGAAACGACCACCCCAGTGCAACTATCAATAATATGGAAATAGATCTTGATCAATGACACATGTAAAACCCAGTGGAAATATGTGTCGCGCTATTAAAAAATTAAAAAAAAAAGAAATGTCAACATTTTATCAACATGTAATCTGGGAAAAAATTAAAATAAAAAAGTCAACATTTTCCTGGAAAAAAATAAAGAATAAAAATTTCATTAGCAACTAACAACTTTGCAAAGTAGCTAGTCAAGTAGTGGTAGGGTGGTGAACAGTATAATTCAGCCATTCTTATATGTTCTTGCTCTACCACTGAATCATTGCCAAGAGCAGGCTTTTTTTTTTTTTTTTAAATACCCTCACCTTCCATCTTAGAAGCAAGGCAGAAGAGTGGTAAGGGCTAGGTGATGGCGGTGAAGTGTAGGGGTAAAAAGCCCCTCATTGCCCCACCCTAGCTACAACCCAGTGTGAACTCAGTTTTATCATACTCATTAAATTGACTTTTCTTTTCAAAATCCTTATCTTCTGTCTTGGGATTAATAGTATGTATTTGGTTCCAATGCAGAAGAGTACTTAGGGGCTAGGCAATGGAGGTTAAGTGACTTGCCCAGAGTCACACAGCTAGGAAGTATCTGAGGCCAGATTTGAACCTAGAACCTCCCATCTCTAAGCCTGGCTCTCCGTCCACTGAGTCACCTAGCTGACCCTACCCCCTACCCCAGAACAATTTCTTGATATAAACATTCTCCCTCTGCTCTGGGAAGTTATAAGAAATAAATGTGTCATTCTTGTTTTGTAGTAGTAGTAGTAATAGTGGTGGTAGTAGTGGTGGTAATGGGAAGAGGAGGAGGAGAAGGAGGAAGAAGAGCTGTTTTGTGGGTATGTTGTTAGTTCTGAGGCCCCAGTCAAAGACAGTCCTCTGGAAAAAATAGTCCAGGTTTAAATCTTTCTCTTCAATCACTTCCCAACTGTATTCCCTGTAAATTCACCCAGTTTAACAAACGTCTGTGGTTAACACCATTTTTGTCAGCTGTCAGCTTAAAAGACAAAGTCAATGTTTAAAATAAAGAAAAGTCAACAAACTTTTACAAAATGGACTTCCCCTGTACCCAGAGAAAAAATGTCTGAGGTGAGGGAAGAGAAGAAATTGAGATTCATCCCTGTGGGTCGTGCTGTTCAGGAAGGATCCGTGCTGTCATTCTGAACCCGACATTCGTCATGCCAAAAGACACCCCCCCACACCAAGCCTTGCCCTCTTAGAGGTCCGGTGCCCCCTCCTCAAAATGGCTATCCTCACCCGAGCTTCCAGTCTTCCAGCTCCAAGTGGCTTCCAAAGTCTTCCTCTCCTCCAACTCTGTGGATCTTCGATGTCGTTGGCTCGCATCTGACTCTTCTTGAACACACTTTGGGTTTTCTTGGCAAAGCTGCTGGAGAGGTTTGCCATTTCCTTCACTTTGGATCCCATCTGGGTTCCTCCTCCATTAGGAAACAGGGCTGGCTCGCCTGCTTCTTTTAAGGTCCTCCTGGGGCATGGCCAAACCTTACTCGGCCAACGTCGAATGAAATCAGGTAAACGTTTTCCTGTTTTGTAAGGGGGGAAATAGAGTATCAACACATTCCCAGCTCTGACTTTGACCAATGAATATCACATTGTCTCTGCTATCTGCCCCTTACTTTCTGGGATCACATCAACCAAGGTGGGGGTCAGATGGAAGTGGGACAAGAAATTCATTCATTCAGAAGTAACCTGACCAGTTTCTTCCTCACTACCTTAAGTATTCTGATTCCCATTTTACAAAGTTAGAAACTGAGGCAATAGAAGAAAACCACTTGACCACTGACACATGACTAGTCAAAGGGTTAGAAGTGGGGTTCAAACCAAGGTCTTTTCCTTATTTCCGGTACAGCATCTGGCACCCTTTCCATTCAACGAGAGGGCATTTTCCTTCCTCCTGTGGACTGAAGGCCAGCCACTAAGTTATCACTTCCGATGACAAGCCAGTGGTCCATCTTCCAAGATGGCAGGCCCAAGCCCACCTAGGGATCTGCTGGTCCCCAGCTCATTTCACCTGTCCCTCTCCAGAACACCAGCATCAATCAGAACGAAGCCACTCACTGAGCGGAAGAGCCAGCGCCCACCGGAAGGGGAAAACTTTTCCAGCCTCTGCTGGGGTGAGCTTCCCCTGACTATCCAAGGGACAAACTGGCTTATTCACAATATGGCTGCTCCGGGGTGTGTGGTTGTGGTGAGAAAATGAATGAATGGAAGGGATGGAGGGGCTGAGAACCTGAAATGAGTGACCTTAGAACAGAGACCGAGAACTCCTGAGGTGAGAGGAGCCTCAGAACAAGGAATGCCAGGGCTGGGAGGGAGCTTAGAACAGGAAATGGCAAGGGGGAGCCTAGGACACGGGGTGTCAGGGCTAAGAAGGGGTTTAGAACAGGGAATGGCAGAGCTGGAGGGCTTAGAACAGGGGATGTCAGAACTGGTGGGGTTTAGAACAGGGGATGTCAGAGCTGCGGGGCTTAGAACAAAGGGTGTTAGAGC
>NC_058130.1:763395676-763406483 GCF_016433145.1 Gracilinanus agilis
TAGAAAACAACAACATTGGGATGTCAATTAATTGTAAAGCCTTTTGTAGGTTATGGACCCCTTTAGCAGAACCAGGTTTTGTTCTTGTTGTTCAGTCCTATCTAACTCTTTATGCCTCCATTTGGGGTTTTCTTGGCAGAAATCCCGGAGTTTTTGCCATTTCCTTTTCCAGCTCGTTTTACAGATGAGGAAACTGAGGCAGACAGGGTTAAGTGATTTACCCCACAGCTAGAAAGTGTCTGACATTGGATTTGAAAAGTCTTCATGAAGAGACTGAGGCAGTTAAGTGGCTTGTCTAAGGTCATACATAATAAGTGTCTGAGATCAGATTTGAATTCAAATCTTCCTCACCCTAGGTTTAGTGCTCTAACCACTTGGCAACACAAAAGTAGGAAAGAAACAGCTGCTGGAACACACAAACTGGTTCTCACCCCCACCACCCCCGGGAGATATAGGACTCTTATTCCAGGGTAGTTAGACTAGGTAAACTCAAGTCTTCTCTTCCAGTTCTGAGATTCTATAAAAGAGGAAAGTCCATGGGGGCCAGTTATCTCTGGAGAGAGAAAGTGCATCCAAATATCACCTCTGACACTATGACCTTGGGAGAGAGAAACGTCATGGCATCCTGAACTTGAAATCAGGAGGATCGGGGTTCAAAATGCCCCCTTAGACACCTTCTAGTCCTTCAACCCTGGCTAAGTCACATCCTTGCTCTTTGTGTCTTGATTTTTCTGATCTTCAAAATGGGAGAGGTTGGACTTGCTGGCCTCAAAAGTCCCAACCATTCTGAATCCCTCCTCCATGATAAGAACTTCAGTTCCATCCTCTGTACAATTGTCAGGATTCCATGAGATGGTCTCTCTCTAAGGTCCCTTCTAACTCTGTTGTCTTTGCTTCTACTGCGCTGTCCAACCAGTCAGCAATAAAGGGGAAAGCAATAAGATATACAAAGAGCTTCTCCATGCCAGGCACTGTGCTAAGCGCTGAGGTTACAAAGAGAGGCAAAAGATAGTCCCTGCCCTCAAGGAGCTTACATTCTAATGGGAGAGGCAGCATGCAGGTACTCTGAACAAACAAGCCCTAGTCAGGATAAGGTGAAAAAGAAAAAAAAAAAGGTCACCAGAGTACATTCTCCTCCTCTATTACCTGAGTAACCATAGGCAAGTCACTTAATCTCTCTAAACTCATTCCCTTAACTTTGAAATTAATGCAGTAGCCTAAGAGGGGAGGTCCTGGGTTCAGATATGACCTCAGACACTTCCTAGAGGAGTGACTGTGGGCAAATCACTTAACTCCCACTAGCCTAGCCTTTACTACTATTTTGCCTTGGAATGGATACTTAATATTGATTCTGAGACAGAAGATAAGGGTTTTATTTTATGAAATTAATTGGGTGGATTCAATGCCCACCTGAGGTGATCCCTTCTAGCTTTAGGGTCCTGTCACCCTTCTGGCTCCAAAGCTAGGATAAACATACTAATTATTTCTTTGTTTGCTTTAACCTTAGGCTCCCTGTCTGGCATTCGTTTATTTCCCTTTCCCAACAGATGGCGGTGTGGTCCTTTTTGGTGTATTCATGTTGAGAGTAGGTTCATTGAGCTCTGATGAGTCCAGGGGCCATTAGTGGTGGTCAAGGACCATTTATTGGTCTATCCCATGATACACCTAAGCCTACTTGTTGATGATAATGAGACATGTACAGTGGTGAAGCATGTATAGAATTCTGTCTGATTATCTCGGTCAGACCTAGATTCATTCATTCATTCATTCATGCATTTCTCCATCTAACCATCCAGCAAACATCTGGGGTCCAACACTTTCATATGTACAATAGAGTATATATATATATATATATATATAAATCCACCTTCAAGGAGCCAATTTGACAACATCCTTTCTCTAGTTATGTCCTAGTCAGCATCCATAACCATAGGACCACCCACAATTCCAGAGAACCATCGATGAAGGATGCTACCCATCTTCTGACAGAATTAATGGACTTGATGCAGAATGCTCATGGCCTATGTATGCTGTTATGATTTTTTTTTTGCTGGACTATGTATATTTATTACAAAGTTTTATTTTTTATTGAGAGAGGGGTTGGGAAAGAAAGTAAACAAATGCTTATTAATTGAAATTTTTTTTCTTTAAAACATTGCTTCAACTCATTCTTCTCTCAATCAATCAATAACTATTATTTGTTTGTTATGCACCAAGCATTATGGTAAGAGGTAGGATACAAAAAAATCTCTGTCCTCAAGAAACTTACATTCTTTTCTTAAAGCAATAAATAAATAAATGAAGAATGGCACATCCTATAGTAATAATTAAATTAAATTTTTTTACATTTAATTTTCCCCAATTAAATGAAAAAACAATTTTTAGCATTGTTTTTTCCTTTCATTTTAAGTTCCAAATTCTCTCAGCCTTTCCATCATCACTGCCACTGCTTACCCTTTCCCCCTCCCTGAGCCAATGGAGCTTACAATCTAATGAAGAAAATAATGTGAAATGAAGATGTTGGTCTAAGATGGCTTCTAAGGTCCTTCCAGTTCTAAATCTCTGGTCCCATGAGCCTATGGGATATGGAAATAAATAAGTATATGCAAGATACATAGAGAGTAAAAGGAAGGTTATGCTAATGGGCAAGGCTCTAGCAGCTACAGGCTTTGGGGAAGCCAGTCTTGTGCCATTTCCCTTATATCCATCATGGCTTCAGATTCCTCAGTTCTGCTACCTGCTAGCAGGACATCTTTGAAGGATTCACTTTATCAACCTTCCTCCTGCCACCAGTTACTTTCTGGAGCTAAGGTATCAAATCACATCTGCAAGGATTTTCAACTCAGGTCTTCCTGATTTCAAGTCTGGGGCCCTAACCATTATAGTTCACTACCTCTCTTGCCCATGATCACACAAATCAGAAGTGTCAAGGGTGAGAATTGAGGCCAGTCCCTCTCCAGAGCCAGGTCTGTTCCCACAAACTTTCCATCATAGTTTCTTTATCTGCTCAAGTCACCACTGGCACGCAGCTCTGAGGTGTCCTTTGGTGGGTTAGGGTAAAAGAATTTGCTTCCATCTAACCCCTGCCCTCCACAAGAAGTCTTGAGGGATCCTCAGTGGGAAGTTATACTTGTCTTTATTTTGGCTTTACCTGCCCATATGGGCACAAGTTAGGTAGCAAAGTAGATAGAATACTCTATGATGAGTCAGGGAACCTGGGTTCTAGGCTTGATCTATTACTTACTAGAAATATAACTACCTTCCCTGGGTAGGCTTCAGTTTCCTCATCTGTAAGATATGGTACATATATAAGATATGATGTATATTGAAGTCGCTTCCAGCCAGAATCTTATATTTTAAGGCCCCTCATAGCTGCAACATTCTCTAAGATTACTCTAGTTTTGACATGGTATTCTAATTTGAAATCTTTATTTAATTAATTAATTTAGAACATTTTTCCATGGTTACATGATTCAGGTTCTTTCCCTCCCCTTCTCCCACCTCCTCTCAGAGCCGACGTGCAATTCCACTGGGTTTTACATGTGTCATTGATTAATTATTTCCATATTATTGATATTTTCACTAGGGTGATCCGTTAGAGTCAATATCCTCAATTATGTTCCCATCAACCCATGTGATCAAGCAGTTGTTTTTCTTCTGTGTTTCTCCTCCCACAGTTCTTCCTCTGGATATGGATGGCATCTTTCTCATAAGTCCCTCAGGATTGTCCTGGATCATTGCATTGCTGCTAGTAGAGAAGCCCATTTAATTGTGCTATACCGTGTATATCCGTCTCTGTGTATAATGTTCTCCTGGTTCTACTCCTTTCACTCTGCATCAATTCCTGGAGGTCATTCCAGTTCACATGGAATTCCTCCAGTTCATTATTCCTTTGAGCACAATAGTATTCCATCACCAACAGATACCACAATTTGTTCCTCCATTCCCCAATCGAAGGGCATCCCCTCATTTTCCAATTTTTTTGCCACCACAAAGAGTGCAACTATAAATAATTTTGTACAAGCCTTTTTTCTTATGATCTCTTCCCAAAAGTGGTATGGCTGGATCACAAAGGAAAATCATCTTTTAAAGCCCTTTGGGCATAGTTCCAAATTTTGACATGGTATTCTAAAGTACCTCCCATCCCTGACATTCCTAGTTCTAAGATCCTTCCTAGCTAAGATATTTCCCTTTCTAAGGTCCTTCCCAACTTTGACATTCCTTGTTCTAAACTCCCTCCCAGCTCTGAAATTCTCTGTTCTAAGCCCCCTCCCAGCCCTGACACTCCCTGTTCTAAACTCTCTCCCAGTCCTGGCATTCCCAGTTCTAAGATTCTTCCCAGCTAAGACATTCCCCTTTCTAAGGTCCTTCCCAGCTTTGACATTCCCTGTTTTAAACTCCCTTCCAGCTCTGATATTCCCTATTATAAGCCCCTTCCAAGCTCTGAAATTCTCTGTTCTAAACTCCATCCTAGCCCTGACATCCTCTGTTCTCAGGTCCCTCCAAACCCTGACATCTTCTCTTCTAAGGTCTCTCTCAGTCCTGACCTTCCCTGTTCTATGAACCCTTCCAGCACTCACATCCTGATTGTGATTCCTTTTCCCCAAGCAGCCACCTCTTTAATCTCAGCCATCAGCCCCTGAAGCACAGACTTTGGACCATCTCTGATTTCTTATACTCCAGAGAGAGCTGTGAGCCTCTAGAGAACTTTGGCATGTCACCCAGTAATGCCATGACCCCTTAACCAAGTTTCTTTGAAGACAGACAATTCACAGCATTGATATCCCAGCTATGTTTCCCCTTTCTTGTCCTCCCTCTTCCTTTTTCTCTCCCTCCATTCTCTCTTTCCTTCTTTACCTCTTTTTGGCTCCCTCTCTCCTCCCGCCTCTGGTGCCTTCTTTGCCCTTCCCAAGGGCACTCACAGGCATGATCCAGCCTCTAGCTGGGCTTCTCTCTGAAGGAGCCGCTACCTCTGGTTTATACAAAGCATGGAGAAGAACAGGTTTTAAGATCAAATTTAGCTCCCCTTCACACAGCCTTTCCCTGTGCTAAATCAGGCCAATGAGCTTATTTGTGTCAAATAAATTAACTGAACCTTCTGCTAAGTTTCTGGCCATCTAATTTATCTTGTCTTTCTATCTGGCCCTTGGCAGGCTCAGAGCTGTAACAGCAAAGCCAAAGGACGAGAGGAATACTATGGACCGTGTTATGTGAACACAAGCTGAGCAGCCAGGCTGCCAGTCTCAGCCTTCCCGAAGGGAGAAATGCTGCATCTGGGGCACCTACAAAGCTGATATTGAGTCCTCGGAGACCTTTCTTAGGAGCCCTTTCCAAAGGGCAATGATGGGTCCTCACAGAAGACCTATGAAGAAAGCAGGGACTCTGTTCTCTCCCCAGCTGTCATCTGGACCACAGGCCCTTCTCCAGAACCGGGGATGGCTCTCAATCTACTGAGTCACCTTGCTACCCCAATATACATTTTTAAAATTAACATATACTAAATTAATTAAATATACTCTACTCACAAAAATATTATAATTACTAAGATATACCAATTACTACTGTCTATTCATAGCATAACTATATTTTTGTTTGTTTTTTATTTTTATTGGTATTATATTCATAACAACTACATTTTATGTTATTTGTATTACATATGATTTCTCATATTATGCAATTTATTTTTATTATATATTATTTTATTTATGTTATATTTGTGATTGTTTTTATTCATATAGACCAATTGATATTATTACCATTAATATATGCTCATCATAGTGATGAATATGAATATGTTTTAGATCCTATGGACCTCCGTTGCCTTGACTACAAGATGAGGAGTTCAACTAGATGTCCTTTGAGATCCCATCCATTCTTCTGTCCATGAGTTTATTTTAAGCATGGGGATTTACTCATGGTTCAATTATTCCCAGAACGTTCAGGTGTCACTATTGAATCCATCAATCAAAAGTGAACTATGTGAATAAGTCCTTCATTTGGAAAGATCACAGGGACTCTGGGTCCTTGGACAAAGGCAGGAAATTATTTGTGATTGGTAGAAGATCAAGTCAAAAGCCACAATTCTCATGCCCCACATAAAAATAGCAACGCTATTTTAAACAGGAGGCTATTTTGGACTCAGTCAAGTGAGTGTGAGAGAAGACTCTAAATTAGGAATCTAAGGATTCCAGAACTCTTCCAAGAAATTGCTCTTGGGGGGGAAGAAAGTAACTGGCTCTCTCTCCTTTTCTCTCCCCATTGACCGAGTTACCAGAGAGACTAGACTACAGGAGGCAATATATCTAACCTAGAGTAGAAGAAGACACTACAAAGGCAACTAGGGCTTCTAGGAAAAGGCAATCAAAGTATCCAGAGATGGAACTAATTGAGGTTTAACCTTGTCAAAAGGCTAGAACTCCTGTGGGTGGTGGTGTGAGTCCTTGGAGCAGTGGTGGCTAATGGTGTTAGATGTATTTGAAACTGATAACAAATAAGAAATACTGAAAAAAGGTAGCTTCAAGATTCTTCCAACCAATTTTAAGCCTAGGAGAGAGCTCCACTCCTAAGGATATCTTCATGAGCCAAGGGAGCAAAGGACTTGAATTAACTCTTTAGCCATGGGTTCTCTGAAAGTTGGAAGCTTGCACTCCCTAGTAACCTTTTATGTGCAAAGGGATGGTACCCTCTTGATTTTCTGGTGGCGTGGGGATTAAATGATTTTTATAACTCTCCTCACTATACTTGCTTAGTAAATACTCTTTCTAAAAACTCATTCAGCCTACTGGCTTATTATCAATAAGTCCACCAGTGGGGGCTCATGAGTACTAGAAATTCCAGCTACCCTCAGTGTTATTCCTAGAGTCCAAAAGGAGAAGTAATTCCTTTGGGGACCCTGTCCAGGAGGCAGCTGGAGAAATAGCCCTATAGAAAGATGCTCAATTTAGAGGAGGGGGCAACTTCCAGGAGAAGTAGCATAGAAAATTGCCATCCCATCCTTTCCCAGCAGATTTCTCAGAGGACTTGATTCGCAGAGGGCTCTTAGGATTTGGAGTTTCCGGACCTTCAAACTACTTACTGCCATGGGAGAATTAGCCTTCCCAGGGGACAAATTCCCTAATCATCCAAGGCTCACAGAGCTCTTCCCCAGAACTCACAGTGGATTTAAGGGGCTCAGAGTAGCTCAGATCAAGCACCTCCTGAGTTAAGGTCATAAAAATAATTTAACAGAGTATTAGGAAGGTATCAACCCTTGACCAGATCTGCCTACCTCCCTGATGACATACAGCTGTTTCTGGGATAGAAAACAGCAGCTGTTTGCACAGATGCAGAGAATCGATATGCAATTCCGTGGCTGCTGCACAGAAGGTTATGATGTTCATCCATTTGAACCTTGGGAAGGAAGGTGCACTGAAGCCTATTAGGTAACAGAGAAGAAATCTGGTTAGGGAGAAGAAGAGGAATGTCCTTATTCTTTGAAAGGAAGATGGATGATGGTGGAAATCAGCAAACATTTATTAAGTGCTTGGGATATTCCAGCAACTGTGCTAAGTGCTGGTCACATGGCAATCAATGCCTTAAGGAGTCTACCCTTAAGGAACTCACAGTCAAACGGGGGGTAACCACAGCATTAACCAAGCTCAAATACAGACACACACATATATGTATATATAGGAGGTAAATCAGTAATCCTGGGTTCAAATCAGAAAATCTTTCCGGCTCTCTTCCAATTCTCAAATTTTTTGATTGTGTGAATCCTGCCTCTGACATTTACTAGCTATATGACCTGGACAAGTAACTCAACCCCTCTGGGTCTGTTTCTAGGAAATGAGGGGATCTGGCTGAGCACTAGGTCTAGGGTTCAAGGACCTGAGGTCAAATCCTTCCTGACTTGCCTATCATGAGCTGTGTGACTTGAGGCAAATCATTAACCCTCTGGTCTTCCATTCCTGCCTCTGTAAAAAAAGGTTAGACGTTGTGACTTCTAAGATCCCCTTCAGATGGAAATTCATGATCCTAGTCCCATGTTGGTGAGCCTTTGGCACACGTGCCAGAGAGGGCTGCTCCCCTCCCTCTCTCCATGCATGCCTGAGGACATTTCTCACATCACCTGCCCCTCTGTCCAGCAGCCCAATGGGAGTGCTTCCTCCCTCCCCTGTCTAGGATAAGGCAGGGAACTCACATGTAGTGTGAGGGTTGCAGTTTGGGCACTTGGTCCCTAAAAGGTTCACTATCACTGTCCTAAGACCTCAGAGAGGAATTACCTGAAGGGACAGAAGAATAAAGCATGATACCCATCATTGCATGATCTTAGGCACAGCACTTCCTCTCACACTAGCTCTCTTGTATCCTCATTGGTAAAACCAGGCTGTTAAACCAGGTGGTTTCTAAGTCTGTGGTTCTATCATGATGATCAACACTTAATGAGCACCTCCTCTGCCCAAAGCACTAGGGGAAATATCTCTATATTTGTCATCTCTCTTCCCTATAAGGTCTCTCATCATGCCTTTTAGCCATTGGAGAATAGGCACCTTACAGACCTCCTTCATTTGAAAGATAAATGCCCACACTTCCAGAGTGCTTTAAGGTTTCCAAACTTTTTACATACCTTATCTCATTTGATCCCTACAGACAGATTATGGCATGATCTCCATTTTATGAAAAATGGCTCTAATGCTCAGAGAGGCTGGACTAGACCCAAGAACACATGGCTAGTAAATGACAGAGGCGGGATTTGAATTCAAGCCTTCCTGACCTCAAGTTCATTTTGCTTCTCAAATCTCTCCATCTCTCCATCAATCTCTCCATCAAATGAAATAACAAAACTAAAGCAATTTGAAAAACCTTTAAAAAGAGCTATATGGGGGGGTGGTATCCATAAAATGGGGCAAATATGTGGCACAGTGGATAGAGCGCTAAGTTTGGAATCAGGAAGACTCATCTTCCTGAGTTCAAATCCAGCCTCAGACACCTGGGCGAGTCACTTCATCCTGTTTGTCTCAGTTTCCTCGTCTGTAAAATGAACTAGAGAAGAAAATAGCAAACCGCTCGAGTATCTCTGCCAAAAAAATCTCAAATGGAATCATGAAGAACTGGACACAAGTGAAAAAAAAAGTCCGAAAAACAACAAATATCAGGGGATCCAAGGATATTCAGAGGACTTGTAGACAGATGTCAGAGGGTCCATGAACTCGAATGGGGAAACTATTAATAATAATAATAGTGTTTCCATAGTGCCTACTATATACCAGGTGCTTTATAAAAATTATGTCATTTGTTCACAACAACCCTGGGAGATAGGTGCTATTATTGTCCCCATTTTACAGTTGAAGAAACTGAGGCAAACAGGGTTAAGTGACTTCCCCAGGGTCACATAGCAAATAAATGTCTGAGGCTGGATTTGAACTCACATCTTCCTCACTCTATCCCTTATAGCCTAGCTGCCTTCAATTCAATATAATTTATTTCCTTTGTAATTTATGTATCTTATTTTCATATTTAAATACATTATTCTGAGAAGGAATTCATGGGCTCCAGCTAACTGCCAAAAGGCTTCATGAGCTATGTAAATACTTGCTCTTATTATTATTGTTTCTGTTATTACAAATAGAACTACAGGGCAGACTTTCAAATAAAAAATTTTTAAAAGAGCTCTGAGAAATAATCATGTTTTACAAATGATTTGTTGTTAACAATTATTAACAAGTAAGAGCAACAAAGCAAAAACTAGTCATACCACAGTACCACACAGTCAGTCAATTCTGGCACAGACTGAACAAAGATTGCTCTCGGGACCTAGAATCTGGACTCTTGTTGTATAATAGTTATATCTCATTCCTTTGGATCCCACTAACCCTGAACTTAGCATCTGGACATAAGCTGGGTGGAAGCTTACTTTTGTACTTTGGATATATGATTTATGTTCTATCATATATATTTATATTTTATTTACATCAAATATTTGTATTATATATAATTATATATTATTCATATTATATATGTATATAATTGTAATTGTATGTGGGGAGGGAAAGAAGTTAGCTGGGAGTGCAATTTATTCATCTACACAAGACTAAGCAAGAGAATGCTTCATCTACTTGAGAGAACAAGAACTCTGCAAGCTCTTTGCAAGCCCCTGATTCTCCTGCACTCATTAGGAATTATGTAGCAGCCATCTATCCAAGTGGGTCACAATGGGGGCTGTATTTGCTAGCATGCTCTGGCCTTACTGTTCATATTATAGGACTTACATGTGCCACAGGTGAGAATTAGGGAAAGATGTATAAGCAAGCTGGCACATCAGAGATGCTAGACATGCCTAGGCAGCTAGGTGGCGCCATAGTGCACAGAACCCTGCCTCTTCCACTAAAGTTGCTATTCCTCCCTGCGCCGCTAGGTGGCGCTATAGTGCACAGAAAAGTCACCCTTCAAGAGGCTCCCTGGGCAGCTAGGTGGCGCCATAGTGTACAGAACAATGGCCCTCCCACCAGAGGTGCTAGTCCTGAGTTGGTCACTAGGTGGTGCCATAGTGCACACACCCCTGGCCCTGCCACCAGAGGTGCTAGTCCTGTCTTGTTCGCTAGGTGGCGCTATAGTGCACAGAAAAGTCACCCTCAAGAGGCTCCCTGGGCAGCTAGGTGGCGCCATAGTGTACAGAACAATGGCCCTCCCACCAGAGGTGCTAGTCCTGAGTTGGTCACTAGGTGGTGCCATAGTGCACACACCCCTGGCCCTGCCACCAGAGGTGCTAGTCCTGTCTTGTTCGCTAGGTGGCGCTATAGTGCACAGAAAAGTCACCCTCAAGAGGCTC
>NC_058130.1:763416100-763428775 GCF_016433145.1 Gracilinanus agilis
GGAGCATTTAGCATCTGAAGCAAGCAGCAAAGCTGGGGGACCCTTAGCACACAGAACAAGAACAAAGCTGGGGGGAGCATTTAGCATCTGAAGCAAGCAGCAAAGCTGGGGGGGCCCTTAGCACAAGGGGCAAATCTGGGGAGGGGGCACCTAACACACAGAACAACATCCTGAGAAAGCATCAGAAGTGGGCAGGGAGGAGGCTGGCTGGAAGGACGGAGCTAGAACAGAGAATCGAGGCTAAAAGGGATTCTACAAATCATTCCATCAGGCACTCTCAATTACACAGACAGCAAAACTGAGGCCAGAAGATCATACAGCAAGATACGGAGACGCCTGAACTCGGGTCTCTGGACTCCCACACCTGTGCTCTCTCCATTTCCTCCCCAAAGCCCCTTTTTCATGGGCTCCAAAGGCTGGAGCCGCTCTCAAGGCTGGGCACGGCGATGCACCAACCAGTCTTGAGACAGAGAAGGAAGCGGCCACCCCTCTTCTCGCCCCGGGGGCACAAAGACAGACGGAAACCCCTCAGAGCTGGGAGACGAGGACCCCAAGCGTCAGTCAGGGGCAGGGAAGCGAGGCAGAAAGCGCAGGGCGGCACGTTTGCCCCAGACACGGGCACACACAGCAAGGACACACTCAACAGTTCCGTCATGCCCAGCAGAATCGGGGCTGATTTTCCCAGGGAGCAACTTGGGGCAGGACGTGGAGAATCAGAAACTTCTGGACGATTCTAGCATGAAACCCGGGTGGGGAAACGGTTCTCCTAAGTCCCGGGGGCTGAGCCAACACGTAAGGAGAGACCAGCTGGCCCGCGGGAGGCTCACCAGGGAGGGATCGGATGATTCCGTACGTCAGGCTGAGGGGAACCAGGCACGGCTGACGTGAAGAACAGTTTAGCATCAGGGCTTGTCCCTCCCTCCCTCCCCTGGAAGGCTTTCCGCCAGTCCTTGGTGGGAGAAGTCTGAGCCCCTGAAGAAGAACGACGGACGCCTACCAATAGATCTTCTGAATTAACAGGAGTGGGCAGAAATCGAATCTTTTGCTCTGGGGCACATCGGACTAGAAGCTGAAAAGCGATAGGTTTTGGCTGAGGGAAATACTTCTCTGTTCTACTCTCCCAAACCAGTCCAATAAATAATTTACAATTATATACAAAGCCGGGGCTCAGGCCACAAGTAGAACATCGAACCCAAAGCCCATCCAAAGGGGCAGAACTCCCAGTTCCCTTTTATAGAAAGGGAGGAGAGAGGAAAGGTAAGGGGGAGGATCTGCCCCACTGGAGGAACTCCAACCACCTGGCCGGATCCTTCTCCAAGCTATGATAGCCTGAGAGAACCCGTCCACCCAGCAGGGAGAGAGCATCCGGCACAGGGGATGAGTGGGTGGCTGGTCCTCGTGGTCCCTTTTAGCATCCTCCTCCAGCTCCCACGGGGGCAGGCAGAGGACCAGCACCCACCGCAGGGGGAAGTCTTCAGAAGCCCCTGGGCTCATTTTGAGTCTGAAGGGAGACCCTTCCCCACTCCAAGGCCAGGCTGAATGAAGTCTTCTCCAGGGTCCAGCCTCCTGTGTTCTTTCCACTACCATTCCTCCTCACGCAGGGAAAAGTTCTGGCGGGTTCTCTCCATAGCAGTATTTTGCAATGGGGTCCCTGTAGGTGTTCTCATGTTGCACACTCTGTGGGGGAAGAAAAGGAGAGACTCCATGATTGGGAGTGAGAGAGAGAAATGAGAAGAGGGAGAAGAGGGGAGGGAGGGAGAGAGAAAAGCTGGGGATAAATGGGGAAAGGGTAGGGAAGAGAACGAGCCAAACGTGACCAGACTTTCCAATCTGGAGGAAGGAAATAGATGATTTTGGACATCTTGATAGCTGCTTCTCATTCCAATTGAACAAATATTTAGGAAGATGATTCAACAAACATTAATGAAGCACCTGCTGGATGCAAGTCACTATGCTAAGTATAGGAGATAGAAAAATTAAAATAAGGGGAATATGACATATGGAGGAATATATTCTTTTAGCAGTCATTTGGGGTTTTTCTTTTAAAAATTACTTTTAAAATTAAATCATTGTTTAATTTATTTATATAACTTATTTTAAATAACAATTCACAATAATAATTGAATTATTATTTAATTCACTTATATAAATTAATTAAATTAAAAAATTAATTTTTTAACATTCATTTTGAGTTCCATATTCTCTCCCTCTCAATCCCTCACACCTATTGAAAAGGCAAAAAATGATCAATTTTACCTGTGAAATCATGCAAAACATGTTTCTGTATTGGCCGTATTGCCAAAAAAAAAAAAAGGCAAGAAAAGTAAAAAGAATTATAAAAAAATTATGCTTCAATCTACACTCAGATTCAATCAATTCCCTTTTTCATTATGGGTCCTGTGGAATTGTCTTGGATTACTGCATTAATTGAAGCAGTTAAGTCATTCACAGTTGTTCTTTGTATAATATTGCTGTTACTGCAAATACTATTCTACTTATTCTGCTCATTTCATTCTGAATCGGTTCATGTAAGTCTTCCCAGGTTTTTCTGAAACCATATTTCTCATAGCACAATAGTATTCCATCACCATTATATGCCCCAACTTTTTCAGTCACCCACAAGATGAGTGTATCCCTCAATTTCCAATTCTGTGGCACCACAAAAAAAGCCACAGATTTCCTTTTTCTTTCATTTCTTTGGGAGCTAGACCCAGTAGTGGATCAAAAGGTATAGTTGCAAATTGTTCTCCAGAATAGCTAGTCTAGTTCATACCACCACCACTAAGCATTGTGACCTCCAATTTTCCCACATCTCCAATTTTTCCAAATTTGCCATTTTCCTTTGCTATCCGATTGGCCAATCTAACAGGTGTGAGGTGGTACCTCGAAGTTGTTTTCATTTGCATCTCTCTAATCAAGAGTAATCTGGAGTATTTTTTCATATGATTGTAGATTGCTTTGATTTCTTCTGAAAGCTGCCTGTTATCTCCTTTGACCACTTGTCAACTGGAGAACGACTCATATTTTTATAAATTCGATTCAGTTCCCTATATATTTAAGGTCTTTATCAGAGAAATCTGCTGTAAATTTTTTCCTCTAGTTTCCTGCTTTCCTTTTAATCTTGCTTTTAAAGGTTTTGATTGCTCAAAAACCTTTTTTTGGGGGCTGGCTCAGTTCCCTTTCTATTCAATGATGGGTCTAGTCCAACAGAAGTCCTGTGAGGAAACTTTATTCAACTGTGGGAATTGGGGGGAAAAAAAAACTTATTGTATTGTTTGAACCTCATCCTGGGTGGCTGGAAAATGGACCACCTGTACCTGCTGTTTGGAGACCATTAAGGAAGGACCAAGAGGATGGCGACTAGAAATACAGTTCTATCTGAAGATCGAGGCAAGGGATTTTCTCATCATTGTCCATCTGGGTTTTTTTGATCATTTATAGATACTTGGGGGAAGTGGGATACCCCTTTTAAAAAAAAAAAAAATTTTTTATTTCAGGAAATCCCCTCCCAACATGGAAACTCCCTAATCCTTTCTCTGATAGGAAATCAGATTGCCTAATGCAGTGAGTCCCAAAATGGGTGCTACCACCCCCTGGTGGGTGCTGCAGCGATCCAGGGAGGAGGTGATGGCCACACTTTTTTTTGTATTACATTCTATTCTGAGTTCAATAAATAGTTTCATAATTTCCAGGGGGCGCTAAGTCATATTTTTTCTGGAAAGGGGGTGGTAGGCCAAAAAAGTTTGGGAACCACTGGCCTAATGTATTGTTCCCTTTTATTTTTTAACAGAAAATTTTTATTTAATTATTGTTCCCTTTTAATGAACTGTTAATTAATTGTTTTTAATGTATAACAATTTGTCTCCCCTGGATTTGGAGTCCAGCTCTAAGCTGAGGAAGGGGCCATGCATCACTTAATAAATCAACATGCTCAGAAGATTGAACCCTTGTTTCTTCCATCATTTCATCTTTCATCTGCCACACTACTTGGCTGCCTGGAAATATAAGGAATTTAGGCGTAGGGAGAAGACTAGGGAGTGAACCTGTGATTTGATCAGTATTAGTAAAAGGAACTCTCCGGTGAAGACAACAAATACAAGTTAGCATTTTCTGTGCAACAAGATTTTGTTGTTTAGAGCACTTAAGAGAGTGTGACTTGCTCAGAGTTTCCCAGCCAGGATGCATCAGAGGCAGGATTTGAGCTTAGGTGTTTCTGCCTCCAAATGATTTCTTAAATACCTACTATGCGCTGGCCACTATCATTAAGTATTGGGGGTACAAAGATTTTTTTTTTTAAAAAAAGAAAGCACTCCCTAACCATTTTGAGATTTTAGAAAAACCTGGGAAGATTTACACAAAATGATGTGAAGTGAAGAGAGAAGAACCAGGGCAACACTGTACACAGCAAGAACACTGTAACAATGATCAATTGTGAATGACTTAGCGACGCTCAGCAAAATACGAATGATCCAAGACAAGTCTGAAGGGCTCGTGATGACAAATGTTATCCATCTCCAGAGAGAGAAATGATGAACTCTGGGTACAGACCGAGGCATACTTTTATCAGTTTACTTTATTCCTCCCTCCATACCCCCATGACATGGCTAACATGGGAGGATGTTTTGAATGATTTGATATGTAGAATTAATATGATGTTGATTCCCTTTTCAATGGGTGTGGGAGGGAAGGAGAGAATTTGGAACTCAATTTTTTTCTTTAAAAAATGACTATTAAAAATATGTACTTGATTTATTTTTTAAAAAGGAAAGGAAAAACACATTTGAAAAAAATGCAACCATCCCATGAACAGATCTGCTTATGTTTAACCTGCCTCCCTCACCAAGAAGTTACAGCTACTAGGAAAACCCAACTCCCAGAACTCTCCTCTAACCTTAAACAAGCAGTTATTTGCTAATGGAGTTTATGGTGGGAAGGGCAGGAAACAAAGACTTTTCTCAGGCCTGAAAGCCTCTTTCCAGGCAATATTGGGCCAATCCCCACACTTGAGCTGAAGGATGCTAGTCTGTGGATTCTGTTTTGGAAGAGAAATTTCCCATGATGGCAATGGAGGAGGAGGACCACTTTTCCTTAAATCTTTCATGTGCATATTTACTTCTCCATGTTCAATAGGCTTAATATAGCTCTTATATCTCCTCATAAAGGAATCCTTCTGAAGGATCTTCCAAAGAGACCTCTGCTTCTATATTTCCATGAGACCTTTGCTTCTTAAAGGCTCCAGTCATGGAAAACAAACTGAGATTGATTCTACCAAGCTGGAAAGAATTTCAAATGTCATCCTGACAACAGATGACTGTCCAATATTGAGGACAAACATGGCAAAGTCAGGAGGGGCTCAGCACCTATAGGCTGGCCACTGGCTAACAAGCTACTTGACTGAGGCATACGTAAAGAGATATATATATTTTTTTTTTAAATGGGGGAGAAAGCCAGGCCTGGAGATGGGAGGTCCTGGGTTCAAATCCAGACTCAGATACTTCCAAAGCCGTGTGACCCTGGACAAGTCATTTAACCCTGACTGCCTAGCCCTTACCACTCTGTCTTAGAATTGATACTAAGACAGAAGGTAAAAGTTTAAAAAAAAAAAAAAGGGAAGGGAAGGAGGATTGAAGGAAGGGTCATTCCCACAACAACAAAAATTAGTGTAAAGAGGCATCTAGGTGACTGAGTGGATAGAGTGCCAGTGTTGGAGAGAGGAGGTGGTCCTGGCTTCAAATCTGGCCTCAGGTTCTTCCTAGCTGTATGATCCTGGGCAAGTCACTTAGACCCCACTGCCTAACCCTTACTGCTCTTCTGCCTTGGAACCAATACTTAATATAACTTCTAAGACAGAAGGTAAGGATTTTAGGGGGGGAAAACAGCCCTCTATTCTGTGTAGGATCCTTTTGCCTCCTCAATGATGAAGAATTTTTAAATTTTTAATTTTTTTTAAATTTTTAAATTTTAGAATTTTAAATTTTTAAATTTTTAAAAGGTTCCCCTACAGAAGACCTATGACTGCTAAACTTTCCCCGTCTCTCCAGCTGCCAGATTGCCTTCCATCTATCTGGAGCCTCAAATGTAGTGAGCGATTCTAAGAGGAACAAGATGGAAGGCTGGGCATTCCAGACATGAGAGGACATCGCCTGTGAAGTCCTAGAGATGGGAGATGGGATGCCTATAAGCTCAATGAATAGCAAACAGGTCAGGTTTAGAATGGAGAAAGCAAGACAATCCCAATCCCCTTTCTAGAAGCTCCTTGAAGTGAGGGACAATCTGTTTTGGTATCCTTGCTACACAAAAGACACTTAATAAATGCTTGTTATATTGAACGGAGCTAATCTCAGCCATTAAAACAAGCCTTGTAATTTTTTAAAAAATACATTGTGACTACTTTTATGTAAATACTGTCACCCTGTTTCTGTTTTGTCTCTGAATCTTTAGCACTTAACTAGAGACGCACGGAAGGACTTTATAAATAAATGCTTGCTTGGGCTTGATCTCGATTCCTAGCCTGACCTCCAGCCCAACCCAAAGAGCTGATTTCCCCAATTCTTCCATCCCATCTCAGCCCACCCAATTCCATCTCCTGACCTGAGATGAAGTCCTGCATTTGGCCAGACACAGCTCAAAGTGATCTTCCACAGCCATGAAGAGATTCTGGAATGCCGCCGCAGCCTGGTTGAGGAACCGTTCTAAGAGTAATTGCTGAGGAAACAGAGGAGGTTTAAACTGTAGGATGCTAGCAGATCAAGGAAGCCTAGCCCCAGGAAGGAACAGGGGGTCATAGCTTGAGAATCAGACTATTTAATCCAATTTCTTCATTCTGTGGATGAGGAAACTGAGACCCAGGGAAATGAGCTGCCCAAAGTCACACAGTCAGAATTCTAATTCTCCAACTCTAAATCTCATGGCGCCATAAGCTAAGGATATGTCTTTTCTAAAAGAAATGCTATTATCCTCACAATGGTCTGGTGCCACCCATTTGGCTGGGAACAAGCTTCTTTTCTTGTAAACATGGGTCGGGTTATAGGAATTGACTTCCTGTCACTGCGAACAAGTTCTGAAAGAGGTTCCCAGCAGGAGTCTAAATAATACTCACAAAATAAAGGGCAGGAAGGGAGGGAGGGGAAAGAGGAGGAAGAGATCTGTCTAGGAGAAATGCAAACTGTGTATCTTTGACAAACAATCAAAGGTAATGCTCCATGTTGGTGAGATCAGGGAGAAACAGGCACTCAGACACTGCCTGTGGACCACCAGATTCCTCTGGCAATATAAGGTTTACAGATTTATGTCACTGGTGATAGTGTTAAAAAGAATGTATAAATATAAACAATAATAAACAAATAAAAATATAAATAAAGCAATATATAAATAATATGTATTATAAATACATTTATGTAACAAATATATAAATAAAAATATAAAACTGGTGAGAAATCAAATTATACATCTATATAAATTATATATACATATGATGCTCTCTAGTTGAGTGATCAACCAGTTTCTTCATTTGTATAGAAAAGGAAACTGAGGCAGAGGGATTAGCAATTTGTCCAAGGTCAATAAGGAACACAACTGCCCCCTCATCCATCCAACTCCTAATCTTTGGCTCTCTTCACGGACATCCCATTTCCTTCTCCCTTCCAAAGCATGGTCTAGATCAGTGGTTCCCAAACTTTTTTGGCCTACCACTCCCTTTCCAGAAAAAATATTACTTAGCCCCCTGGAAATTAATTTTTTAAAAAATTTAATAGCAATTACTCCGAGGCAGGTGAAGAAAAGGAGTAACCAATAATGCACCTGTGGCCATCACTGAACTCTGGACGAAGAGTAGGGAAGACCCAAATTAAAATTCCCTCTTGGACACTAGCTGTGTGAATGGGATGAGTCACCATGACTCTCTGGAGCCTCCTTTTTGCATCTATAAAATAGGTGTAAGAACAATCCCTACTTCTGGAATAAGGCTAGAAAGAACACAAGTTCCCCTTTACGGCAGGTGTGACTCAGAACCCCCATCACAACGATGACGTACTTTGCTGGGCTGCAGACAGCAGGAGACACAGTATTCGTAGGCGCCACAGCAGCCGTTGGCCAAGCAGCCATCACACCAGAAGCGCCTGGCGCTGGCGGCATTGACGTTACAGCAGCCATTCACGAGCAGATCTTTCCTTTCGCAGACGTAACCTTGAAAACCAAAGAGAAATCCCAGGATGAAGCTGGAGCCGATGATCTCCTCGGATGCTCTCCGAGGCGGGCGAGGAAAAGGAGTAACCAATAATTTCGAGGGGTCGTTCTCAACAAGGTGAACCCTGTGATTAGAGCTCCAGACCGACTGTCACAGTTTGTGGGACTCGTGGGTCCAACTGATAAGATTTAAAAGTTATCATCCACCCCCCCTGGCAAAGACCCACAGTGAAACCCTGTTCTGAAGTCTCCTGGTGGGGAAAGGGTGTCTGACTCGTGCTTTTTCACAGCGGCATATTGGCATGATTTATCACCACTGGTTAAGCAAGAAAAGCGAATTTAAAGAAGGGAGTTTTGTGAGTCTTAGAGGGATCCAAAAATGTGGCCACTAGAGGTCCATGCTTGGGCAAAATCTCCTCTATCTGGAATTCAGTCACCCCATTTCCTTTTCAAGCTGAGGACTCCAATGGAGGCTATGATCTTATTTTTTCCCTCTTTTTTTTAAACCCTTCCCTTCCACCTTAGTAACAATTCTTAGACAGAAGAGCAGCAAAGGCAAGGTGATTGAGGTTAAGTAACTCGCCCAGGGTCATACAGCTAGGGCAGACTTGAACCCAGGATCTCCTGACTCTAGGTCTGGCACTTTTATACTCTTGAGACATCTTGCTGCCCCTCAGATCTCATTCCAAATTAAAACTCAATATCTTCAAAAAAGTTGTTATCCCCCCCCCCCAAACTCTTCCCCCTTTTTCTGACTCCCCTATTAAAAGATACGACCAATCTCTGGGTCCTCCAGGCTTACAACCTTCATGTCATCCTGGATTCCTCACTCTCTCTGATGTCTCCACATCCAATCTGTTGCTTTGAAACATCTCTCCTTTGTCTCCATCCTTCCTGACATGGCCACCCCCTGGTCGAAGCCCTTATTGCCTGGATTATTGTGATAACTTCTAGTGAGTCTCCCAGGCTCAAGTCTTTCTCCAGTCTAGTCAATTCTCCACTCAGCTATTAAAACACAATTCCTAGCTGTGGGATCCTGAGCAAGTCATTTAACCCTAATTGCCCTAAGGACCATGGGACATCTCCATCTGATAGTAAACCATATTTCAGCTGTAAATCCAATGGAAAGATCCCATGGTTCTTAGGGCACAGCAGCCAAGCTGATTTACTTTAAAATGCCATTTCTACTCACTGTCACCCCAGTGTATAAATGAAAATTTTATATCCTTTAGACTTCATCTCCCTTGTCCCAAAATTCCCTTTTCCTTTGTGTTTACGTGCATCTTTTTCATTATTGTATTTAAGTTTTGGGGGACGCCGCTCTCGCTCTCTCTTCTACGTGAGTGGTGAGCACTCCTTGTTTTCTCTAGCTCACTAAATATTAATAAATCTTTATAAATATTATACTTTGGAGATATTGAATATTAATTTCAATTAATATTAAACTTAATATCTATTATTATATTATAATAACATTAAACACCAGTTAGGATCGAAGCTCCTTGGGAACAGGGACTGGCTAACTTTTCTATTTGTACCCCTAACACTTAACACAGAGCTTTACAGAACAATACAGTAAGCACTAAATAAATATTTCCTTCATTTGAGACTCTTCGTCTCCCTGATTCTTAGTAATTTTTTTTTTTTGAGACAAACAAGTTGAAGTGACTTGCCCAGGGTCACTTAGCTAGTAAGTGGCTGAAGCTAGATTGAACTGTCATCTTTCAGACTCTATCCATTGTGCCATCTTGTTCTCCCACTTTTGTTATTTTCACTGGCTTCTCCCACTGAAATGCTCTCCCTTCTCATCTCTGCCTGTTGGTTATTTTCAAGATCTCCCTTCTGCCTTCCTCTTCCTCCCCCAGCAGGTAGTCCCTTCCTTTCTGAGATTGCCTGCCATTCATGCTTTATACCTTGTGCGTTCATAGCTGTTAACATGCTGACTTCTCCATTAGAATGTGAGCTTACTGAGGGCAAGAGCCATCCTGTTGCTTTTCTTGGGTATGGCCAGCACTTAGCACAGTGCCCTGAACTTCCTAAAAAATGCTCATCAACTTACCCTCTCTATGGGATAGACTGTGAGTATAATTATCCTTATTTTACAGATGGGGAAACTGAGATCTTGTCCATTTTCCTCTTTCTACAAATGAACAATAGAAGGTTCAGAGACGGGGAACACGTGAGTAGCTGAGCTGATTCTTGGTGAGAGACAGGACCATACCTAGCTCATCCGTAATGAGAAGCTTCCCTTGAATGGAGTTCCGACACTGGTTGCTTGGGCGACTGCTGTTGCCCAGGTTGAACTGCACTTTCCATGGAATGGGCTGTTCACGGTCTTGAACCTGGAGGAGATTCCGATCTCTCACTGCCCTCTCCTCCTACAAAAAGGACCAGAAAAAAATGGCAGTGAGCGTGTGGATGACTTTTAGACAATATTTATGTTTCATGATTACCAGAACTAGATGATATCTGGAAAAGACTCAACACTTAAAAAAAATGTTTTTAAAGGAGGATTCTGGGTTCAAATCTAGCCTCAAACATTTCCTACTTTGTGACCCTGGGCAAGTCATTTAATCCTGATTGCCTAGCCCTTGCTGCTCTTTTGCTTTTACAATTGATTCTAGGACAGAAGGTAAGGGTTGGGGGCAGGAGAGAGAGAGAGAGAGAGAAATTCTCCTTCCACTGCTACTAAGCTGCCATCTTGGCTCCACCTCCTGAGAGAAACTCTGAAGCAAGTCCAACCACTCAGCTTTCTAGTCGTGCTTGAAGTAAAGAAGTGAGGCAAAGTAGAGGACTTGGAATCAAGAAGCCCCCTAGCCCCAGGCACTTACTAGCTGTGTGACCCTGACTGAGTGACTTAACCTGTTTGCCCATTTCCTCATCTGTAAAATGAGAATCATAAAAGCACCCACCTGCCAGGGTCGTTGTAAAGATCAAATGAGATAATAATTGTGAAATGCTTTGCAAATCTTAAAATGCCCTATAAATGCTGGCTCTTCTGTTCTCTGTAAAACAGAGATTCCTTCCTCAGCTGTGCTAAGGATCTCCTTTTTTTTTCCTAACTAGATTCATGATTTCACTGATGTAAGGAGTCCCCAGTGAAAGAATAACTTTTATATATTTCAGTGGGTTCTATTTATCAATCAACAGCCTTAGAGAATATCTAATAACAAATGGAGACGGAATCTAAGAATGTGGAATGGCAGAGCTGGGAGGGGGCTTAGGACAGGGAATGCAGAGCTGGGAGGGTCCTAGATGAGGGAATAGCAAAGCTGAGAAGGATCTTAAGCAATGTTAGACAGAATGTCAGGACAAAAAGCTGGGAGGGACATAGGAAAGGGAAGGGCAGAGCTGGGAGGGGGCTTAGAACAGAGATCTCAGAACTAAAAAAGGACCTCAGAACAAAGAACATCAGACACAATGTCAGAGTAGAAAGGGGCTTTAGAACAGGGAATGTCAGAGCAAAGAGAGTGTCTGTGTGTCTCTCCTTCCTTCTCTTTCCCCCACCTCTTTCTCCTTCCCTCCCCACTCTCTCCCCTTCCCTTCTCTTTCTCCCTCTTCTTTCTTCTTCTCCCTCCCCCCTGTCTCTCTCTCTCTCTCTCTCTCTCTCTCTCTCTCTCTCTCTCTCTCTCTCTCTCTCTCTCTCTCTCTCTCAGTGGGAGAGAATAATCTAGTGGTGTGGAAATAATCTAGGTCTAAGGTATAGCCTTGGAAGATTATGCCTTATCCAAAATGAAAGGAAAGGAAAGAGGAGTATCAATGTATATAGATTCATATATTCACATGAGAAACTCTAGGGACTAGGTGAAGAAAGCACAAGAGAGAACATTTTAGATGAAGAAAATGGAGGAGAAACAAATAAGATGTATTATTATAGTGGGGGTATACTACAGACCACATGGATAGAAGGAAGAATTATGAATAATTCAAGATACCAATCACAAGCCTGTCATGGGAACATTCTACACAATAATGTTCAATTATCTAGATACTTTGGAGTTGGAGATAGACATTCATATAGACAGATGGACAGACAGAAAGATACATAAATATATATAGAAGGAAGGAAGGAAGGAAGGAAGGAAGAAAGGAAGGAAGGAAGGAATAAAGAATGACATAATCAGACTTGCCCGTTAGGAAATCACTTTAGTGGCCCAATGCAGGATGGTTTGGAGGGAGGAGAAACTTGAGTCTGGCAGGTCCACCAACAGGCTACTACAAAAGACTGAGGTGATGAGGGCCTGTACCAAGGTTGGGGGCACTGTCAGAGGAGAGAAGGGAGTGTGTTCCAAGAGGTATTGAACAGATGAGATTGGCAGGCGTTGGCCACAGATTGGATATGGGGCATGAGAGATAGTGAGGAGGATGACAGCTACGTGAGAGCCTAAAAAACTGAGAAGACAGTGTTGCTCTACGTAACAGAAAAGATAAAAGATGGAGAAGGTTTAGAGGGAAAGATGAGCCTTGATCAGACTACATCTGAAATGTAAT
>NC_058130.1:763451610-763465025 GCF_016433145.1 Gracilinanus agilis
TTGAGGAAGGATGAAAAAGTTTGGAGAATGAGCTAGTGAGCTGATGAGGGAGGTAGAGCAGGATTGCCTAGCGGCAGAGAGGACCAGGTTAGGATTATGTGATACATTTGTAGTGGCTCCAGTTGAAATGGTTTTGTGACTTTCTCCAGTTTTTGTTCAGCAGCATCCAAGAAGGACCAAGGGCAATGGATGGTGGGAGTGATCCAGAGCTAAGGCCAGGCAGGGCACAATTGATGATATGATAAAAAGGCTAAGAGACTCTGGAGATGAGGACAGTATAAAGTTGAATAGGTTCACCAGGGGGGTCAAGATGGAGAAGGGAGGAGAGTATAGTCAGTACAAGAGGGGCGATGGCCTTGAGAAAGAACTAATGTTCCTCCAGCTCTCTGGCCTGGTACCGAGAAAGACCTGGGCCTTCCTCTTTGGAGAAACTATGGTTTATTGGGAAAGACAGAAATAAACCTTTAGGAGGCAATGAGAAAGACCATTATTAGCTCAGGAATCGCAGAACCTGAATCTGATACTGACTCTGTCTTTTGCTACCAATGTGACCTTGGGAAAGTCATGCTGGGCCTCAGTTTCCTCATCTATAAAAAAATAATATAAGCGCAAACCTTTAATTACTCAGTAACTACTAGTTTACTTAGTATTAATGCTCTATATTATACCATAACTAATATATAATATATATTTATATACAATGCATAATGATAGTAAAATCATAACATAGAATTATAATAGAATTACATATAAATTATTTTATAGAATTATAATATAATTATATGTAAATTATAATAAATTATGTAGAATTATAATATAAAGGTAATAACTTATTATGATATATAATTATATCATAATTACATATAATTAATAGTAGCTAACACTAAATTATGAAAAATTTGCAAAGCACTTTGTATATATTATATAATAGTATAATGTGATATGATATATTATCATTATATATACTATAATTTTAATATAAACATTACTTCAAAAGCTATCTAGTTCAACCCCTCATTTTCTTATTAATAATAATTTCTAATCATTATTATATAACTATATGCATATGCTATGTAATAATTATGTTAAGTATATATACTAATAAATTATATATATAACACATATATTTTGTATTGTACAATTATATAGACATTCTATATTGTGCATAATCATATCCTAGTTATTAATGATAATGTTCATATTTAAATATTAAGTCTAATCCTATATTATTAGTTATTCATTAATAATTTTAAATAAGTGTGTTTTAATAATTAATAATATTAATATTATTAATGATAAAATAAGGAGGTTAAACTCAATGTCTCTAAGTCCTTTCCAGCTCTAGAACCACAATCATGTGACTAATAATAACTGATATTTTTTGGTATTGAGCTATAAAATTTTAACGTGCCTTATCTTCAATATTCATTTGAGGCTTTCAAAGACCAGCGAGGCTCTCTGAGACTTAGTTTACTCATCTGTAAAATGGGGGGCAAAAATATTTATTAAAATTTTTTTTACATCTAAAACTTTTTTCAAAATTATTTTTATTCCATTTTACAGATGAGGAAATTGAGTCTCAGAGAAGCTTTCTCATATAAGGAGTAGATGATAGGATCATAGATAGAGAGTTGAAAGGGACCTTAGAGATTTAGAGATTTTACAGATGGAGAAACTGAGGCCCAGAAATGAAATAATTTGCCAAACAGGTAGAAGCTGTCAGAGGTGGGATTTGAATCCAGATTTTCGTGACTCTGAGACCAGCCCCTGCATCATGCTGCTAATTAGACAATCAGTGAGCATATAAACAGAATTTCAGAACACAACAATTTGCTATCATCAGTCAGTCACTTGCAAGCACTTATTAATCACCTCTGGTATTCCAGACACCATGCTAGGGAGTAGGGATACAAAGGCAAAACCAAAAACAGACCCTGACGAGCTCTCTTCTCTGAAGAGATACAGCCTGAGTATGTGGAAGTAAATATGAAATATGCACAAAAGTAATTTCAGGATAGAGGCACTATCAGCCAGAAAGAGGATGCAAGAGGGGATGGTTCAGTCTGCGTTTGAAAGGAAGTTCAGGATTCTCAGGAGCAGAGAGGAGGGAGAAAGAACATTCTTGGCTCAGGGAACAACCGAAGCAAAGCACAGAATGTCCCGGGCAGAGCCTCAGCCAGTGGTCCATTCTGGCTAGAACTCTGAGTCAGGAAAGAAGAGGAATGTGTAATAAGTCTGGAAAAGTAAACCGAAGCCAGACTTTATAGATCAACCAGAAGAGCTTCATTTCAGTTCTGTAGGTATTAGGGAGCCATTGGAGCTCTTTGAGCAGAGGAGTGACGTGGTCCAAATTATGCTAACAAAATATCACTCTGGTAGATGTGGGGATGCCAAATGAGGGAGCCAGTTTCTAAGACCCCTGATTTCCCCTTTGATCTCGGGAATACCTGCTGGCAGCTCATGGAAATACCCTAAAGGAGCAAAAGCAGAGAGAGTCAAGTCTATGAGCATTCACAGGGTTCCTTCTTTGTATAAGACTTGGGGAATGATTCGGTCCTGCAGAAAGTTTCTAAGTTCCTACTTTGGTACTGAGAATACAGAAGGAGGCCAGCTACAGCCCTCAAGCAAGGGACAGTCTACTAGCCAGCCATTCAATCCATTTCTGAAAGAACTTCTTTTCTCTGCCTCCTACTCTGTGGCGAGTCCTGCCAGACTAGCTTTACCTTGTTGAAGTTTCCACCTGTGGCTCCCAGCTCTCTTTGGGGCCAAGCAGAACAAGGCTAATTCCTCTGTCACAGGACTGTCTCTTCTGATACTTGAAGACAGCCATCTTATTCTCTATCCCAAGTCTCTTCATTTCATTTCATTTCATTTCATTTCATTTCATTTCATTTCATTTCTTTTCTTTTCTTTTCTTTTCTTTTCTTTTCTTTTCTTTTCCTTTCCTTTCCTTTCCTTTCCTTTCCTTTCCTTTCCTTTCCTTTCCTTTCCTTTCCTTTCCTTTCCTTTCTCATTTATTTCAATTTCCCACTTTTTTTAACACTGTTTTTGAGTTGTTTTGTTTTGGGAAAGATACTGTAGTTGTTTTCTCTTTTCTTCTCCAGCCCATTTTACAGATGAAGAAACTGTGGCCAATAAAGTGAATTGACTTGCCCAGGGTCACACAGCTAGGAAGTATCTTGGGCTAGATTTGAACTTGGATCCTCCTGATTCCAAACCTGATGCGCTTTCTGTTGCAACACTGAAGGCCCCCACCCACCCAAGACTTTTCTTTTCCAGGGTAAACCTAGCCTCATTTGAAATGGACTCAAATTCCTCTATCATCCTCTGGACACTTTCCAGCTTTCCAGTCTTCTTCCTAAAATGTCCAGGACTGAGCAGATTCACAGTCATCATAACAATAATAATATAGTTAACCATTCATGTAGTGGTATGTAGGAGGCACTGTGGATAGAACATTGGTCCTGGAATCAGGAAGACTCATCTTCCTGAGTTCAAATCTAGCCTGAGACATTTATTAGTTCTGTGACCTAGGCAAGTCGCTTAACACTGGTGGCCTCAGTTTCCTCATCTGTAAAATGAGCTGGAGAAGGAAATGACAAACCACTCTAGTACCTCTGCCAAGAAAACTCCAAATCAGGTCACAAAGAGTCTGACAGGACTGAAATAACTAAATAACAAATTTATATAGTGCAAGACACTCTTCATCTTTTCAATATCCTCCAAAAATGTGAAGTCCAAGACTGAGCAAAATACTTATAATTATTATTATAATACTAATAGTCATCGTAACAACAATAGTTATCTATTTATATAGTTCTTTAAAGTTTGCAAAGCATGTAAATATTATCTCATTTGACCCTCAAAACAGCCCTGGGAGGCAGGTTTTATAATTACACCCATTGTATATTTGAGGAAACTGAGATAAGTAGAGGTTAAGTGACTTATCCAGGGTCACACAGTAAGTAAGTATCTCAGACAGCATTAGAACTCAGGTCTTACTGATTCTGCTCTGGCATTCTATTCACTTTACTTTAGCTGTCTGTAGGGGAAATTTGCCTAAGGCAGAAGACAGAGAGGCCATCAGCCCCATATCTATTTTAGTTTTCCTACTTCCTGGCCAAAAAAAAAATAGTAACCCACCTTTTACTTGATCTCTTACTGTTCATAGGATTTAACACTTAGAGCTAGAAGAAATTTTAGAGTTATTCTAGAATATTCCTCATCTGTTGGATTTTTAGACTTAGATCTAGAAATTTTAGAGTTCTTCTAGAATATTCCTCATCTGTAAGATTTCAGACTTAGATCTAGAAGAAGGTTTAGAATTCTTCTAGAATATTCCTCATCTGTAGGATTTTTAGACTTAGATCTAGAAGTTTTAGAGTTCTTCTAGAATATTCCTCATCCATAAGATTTCAGACTTAGATCTGGAAGAAGTTTTAGAATTCTTCTAGAATATTCTTCATCTGTAGGATTTTTAGACTTAGATCTAGAAGTTTTAGAGTTCTAGAATATTCCTCATCTGTAAGATTTCAGACTTAGATCTAGAAGAAGGTTTAGAGTTCTTCTAGAATATACCTCCTCTGTAGGATTTCAGACTTAGATCTAGAAGTTTTAGAGTTCTTCTAGAATGTACCTCCTCTATGGGATTTCAGAATTAGATCTAGAAGCTTTAGAATTCTTCTGGAATATTCCTCATCTATAGGATTTTTAGACTTAGATCTAGAAGTTTTAGAATTCTTCTGGAATATCCCTCATCTATAGGACTTTTTAGACTTAGATCTAGAAGTTTTAGAATTCTTCTGGAATATCCCTCATCTATAGGACTTTTTAGACTTAGATCTAGAAGTTTTAGAGTTCTTCTAGGATATTCCTCATTCATAGGATTTCAGACTTAGATCTAGAAGTTTTAGAGTTCTTCTAGAATATTCCTCATCTGTAAGATTTCAGACTTAGATCTAGAAGAAGTTTTAGAGTTCTTCTAGAATATTCCTCATCTGTAAGATTTCAGATTTAGATCTAGAAGTTTTAGAGTTTTAGGATATTCCTCATCCATAGGATTTCAGACTTAGAGCTAGAAGAAGTTTTAGAGTTCTTCTAGGATATTCCTCATTCATAGGATTTCAGACTTAGATCATTCTAATTCCCCCAGATACTAGAGCCTCAGTCTTTCCTCCTGAAGTTTCATTGCATTTACATTATATCTGTTTTGAAAAGACTATATTTCAAAATATCCATTTTGAATGTACATATTGTCTCCCCTGGCAGAATTTGAGCTCTTAGAAGGAAGAGGCTGTTTTGGCTTTTCTTTTCCACACAGCACCTGGCATACTTTAGGTGCTTAATAAATGCCTGTTTGTTCATTAATTGTTATATGGACCTCAGCTTTCTTGGATTTCCTCTAGGGTTTCTGTAGAAGGTTTGTGAAGATCTGTATGATATCTTAATGTCCTGATCTCCCATTAGACTTTTAATTCAGTTCTATTCAGTGCACATCTATTTAGCCCCTTTTGTGTTGCAGGTACGCCCCGGGGAATATAAACAAAAATGAAAAATAATCCCTGATTTCAAAGACCTTCTATTCCATAGGAAAATCATGTGTCCTTTTTTTTAATCCTCACCTTCTGTCTTAGTATCAGTTCTATAGTCTGGGCAATTGGGGGTAAATGACTTGCCCCAGGCCACACAGGTAGGAAGGGCCAGATTTAAACCCAGGTCCTCCTGACTCCAGACCTGATGCTGCGCTACCCTGATGTCCCTGGAATCATTCACTTTTTACTCTTTTCAAAAAATATTTATCAAGTACCCAAACCCAGATCATGGAGCTAATCACTGGTGAAAGAAAGATGCAGAGCTTCTATCAGACCGTGGGCCCTGCCTTAAAGAAATACGCATTTTGTAAACTCCCAGAAATTGAAAAAATCTTTGATCTGCCCCAGCCCTGACCCACACTGCCGTCATGACAGAGCCTCCAAAGGCCAGCAGTCCTGGCTGCTCTCTCCTGCCAACTCCTCTCTTGGATCCATTTGATCCTGGTTCCACAACAAGAAATGGCGGGGTCAAGGCAATCAGGAAAACAGGCGGCCAAAATTGGCCGGCCCTTGTGAGCAGTGCCGCACGGTCCCTTAAGGATGGGGAGGTTGCCAAGTTTGGGCCTGAGTTGCCTTGGTGCTGTTACTATGACGACCTCACTGTGGTTGCCATGTGCATAGTGCAAGACTGAATGAATCACAGCTGTTGGGAGGATACAGAGCATCTCAGGACAGGATTCGGGAATGTCAGGAGGGAATGCCTGAGGGGAGGGGCAGGGGATTAGAACAGGGAATGGCAGGGCTGGAAGGGGGCTTAGAATTGGGAACATGAGAGCTGGGAGGGGGCTTAGAACTGAGAATGAGTTGGGAGGGGGTTTAGGACAGGGAATGTCAGAGCTAGGAGGATGCTTAGAACTGGGAATGTGAGAGCTGGAAGAGGGCTTACAACTGAGAATGTCAGAGTTCAGGGTAGCTCTTAGAACTGAGCTGTAAATTATGCTCTAATCCTGTGCCTTCCTTTTACAGTTTGGGCCATGGAGGCCCAAAGGGGGGACCTTGCAGCACAGGGGCCTGATGGGATGTTTTGGTTTCAGGTGTTAAGAAAGATGCAGAGACGGCACAGTAGCAACACGGACAGCGCCCCCCCTGAAAGGTAAAGCCTCTGCCACCAGTGTGGTCCTTCCTGGCACTGGTCCCCTGCTGAGGGTCAATGGAGTCATCCATGCACAATCTGGTGGATTCCCAGAGTCAGGGCAGGCATCCTCCTCCCAGGTGATGGGCTGGGCAGGGTTTTCTGCAGCCCTTGTGACTCTTTATCTTTACAACAGTTCTTTAGGGTTGGGGAGGAGGATGTAGGTTAAAAGTAAATTGATTTGGGGGGCAGCTGGGTAGCTCAGTGGATTGAGAGTTAGGCCTAGAGACGGGAGGTCCTAGGTTCAAATCTGGCCTCAGACACTTCCCAGCTTTGTGATCCTGGGCAAGTCACTTGACCCCCATTGCCCACCCTTACCACTCTTCCACCTAGGAGCCAATACACAGAAGTTAAGGGTTAAAAAAAATGAAAAAAAAAGTGAATTGATTTGGAAGATGAGCCTGAGAGGTGAGGAAAATTGCCCCAAATCACACTGGGGAAGGGAAAGAAAAGACAACAAGCATTCATATAGTGCCTGCTGTGTGCTGGGTGTTTTAAAGTATCATCTCATTGATCCTCACAACAACCCCCCATTTTATAGATGAGGAAACTGAGTCAATCAGGTTAAATGACTTGTCCAGGGTCACACAGCTAGGAAGTATCTGACACTGGATTTGAACTCAGGTCTAGATCTAGTACTTCATTGTAACATAGGAGACATATATATTAAAGCTTATAGAATCAAAGCTTAGAATGCTAGATTTGGAAGGGTTCTTGGCTAAGCTGCTAGGTGGCACAATGGATGGAATACTAGATTTAGGTTCAGAAAGACTCATGAGTTCAGATCCTGCCTCAGATACCGGTTAGGTGTGTGACCCTGGGCAAGTCATTGCCTGCTTCAGTTTCATTTGTAAAGTGTGGCTGATAGTGGCTCCCACTTTTCAAGATTATTGTGAGGATTCAGTAAAAATATATGGCAAGTGGGGGCAGCTGGGTAGCTCAGTGGATTGAGAACCAGGCCTAGAGACGGGAGGTCCTAGGTTCAAATCTGGCCTCAGACACTTCCCAGCTGTGTGACCCTGGGCAAGTCACTTGACCCCCATTGCCTACCCTTACCACTGTTCTGCCTTGGAGCCAAGACACAGTATTGACTCCAAGATGGAAGGTGAGGGTTTTAAAAAATATATATATGGCAAGTGTTGAGCAATCCTTAAAAGCACTAGAAAAATATTAGCTTTTACTATTATCTAGTCCAAATCTTTTGTTTGACAGATGGGAAAACTGAGGTCCAAAAAAGTGAAGTCACTTGCCCAAGTTTATATAGGTAATGAGTGTTAGAGTCAAGACTGGATTCCAGGTCTTTTCATTATACTATAATATTAATACTACTAATAATAACAGCAGCTAATAATCACTGTTAGGTTTGCAAAGTACTTTACATACAATTCATGAACTCATCTAATCCCTTTAATAGGATAATAAGCAGGTGCTATTTTTATCCCCTTTTTATAAATGAGGAAACAGGCAAGTGACTTGCACAGTGTCACTCAGCTAGGAAGTGTCTGAGATGAGATTGTATCCGGAACCAGCCGGATTCAACTATGGGGTGTTCGGGAAACAGCCACCTGAGAGACCATAGGGGGAGGGAGGGGAACCATGCACGCAAGAAGACAAGGAAGTCTAATGGAACATGGCCCGTTTATTGCTGGTATAGAACAAGAATATATATGTTCAGGGTGAGGGGGTTGGCGGTCGGGATGAAGAGAGAAAAGGACAAGTAGTTACGAGGCAGGAACATAGAAAAAGAACACGCAGTTATGTGGAAAGTCTGGAGGAGGTTTTGCAACTATGCCCCCGCCCAAGCGGGGCTCATAATCCATATCGTTCTCGAAGAGTTACTATTTTTATTTTATAGTCTTGGCTCCTAACAAGATTGGAACTCAGTGCTTCTGACTTCAGACTCAGTGCTGCAACCACTGTGCCACCTAGCTGCAACATGGCATAGTAGATGGTGGGGAGGTGGTCCATGCTTTCAAATATTACAAATGTACATTTAGAATCTAGAATCTCAGCATCAGAAGGAACCTCAGAAGATGAACCCAATGCATTGGGCTTTTTTTGGTTTGTTTTTTTAAACCCTTAACTTCTGTCTTAGAATTCAAGGCAGAAGAATGGTAAAGGCTAGGGAATTGGAGCTAAGTGACTGGTCCAGGGTCACACGGCTAGGAAGGGTCTGAGGCCAGATTTGAACCCAGGACCTCTCATCTCTAAGCCTGGCTCTCAATCCATTAAGCCATCTAACTGCCCTTGTCCAATCCATTGTTAACAAGAGTCTTATTTACAACATTCTGGGCAAATGCTATTTATTATGCAGCCTCTGCTGGAAGGCTTTCTTTAGCAAGGGTCATAAAATCTCATTACCTCTAGAGACAACCCATTCCCCTTCTGGGTATTTCATGTCAGGAATGCTTGAGATTGTCCTTTTTGGTATGGTAGCTCCTATCTCTCTCTTTTTTTAAAACCCTCACCTTCCATCTTGGAGTCAATACTGTGTATTGACTCCAAGGCAGAAGAGTGGTAAGGGTAACCAATGGGGGTCAAGTGACTTGCCCAGGGTCACACAGCTAGGAAGTGGCTGAGGCCAGATTTGAACCTAGGACCTCCCGCCTCTAGGCCTGGCTCTCAATCCACTGAGCTACCCAGCTGCCCCTAGCTCCTGTCTCTTAATGTGAAATGCCCTTTATATCCTGTGCCCTTGAACCCCAGGTAGTCATTTCATTTAGTTATATACTGAGGACTTACCATTAGAAGATTTCAGAATCTCCAAGAGAGAAAATATGTTAGAGACTATCTAATCCAGCCCACATAGGATAAAGAATCTCCTCTACGATGTGACTGCCTTTGCTGGAAGACCTCCAGCAAGTGGTCAGTCAGTCAATCGTTAAGTAGTAAGTATTAAGAGCCTCTTATGTGCCGGGCATTGTGCTAAGTGCTTTGGAATTCCTCCCAAGGAGTTCATTTTGCTTTGGTAGGGGCTGGTGTTGCCAGGTGAATTTTCTTCATGCCCAGCTTCAAGTTTGCCCCTTTCTTGCTTTTACCATTACTTCTGATTACATTCTCAGAGGTCAAACAGAATAGACGTAATCCTTGCAGTTTTTATATCCATACCTCCTAACAAGCCTTTTCTGCTTCAGGCTAAATTTTCCCCTCCTTTCCAACTGAACCTGCCCTCCGTGTGTGCACCCTTGATCCTATCGCTTCCCATAGTTCAGCAGCAAATTATTCAGGTAGTGAATGTTAGTGTCAAGACAGGACTTTTCATTACACTATAATATTAATAATAGTAACGACATCAGCTAATAATAGCTAACATTGGGTTTGCAGAGCACTTTACAAACATTAATTCATCTGATCACCATAATGAGGATAATTAGGCAGGTGCTCTTTTTATCCCCATTTTACAGATGAGGCGACCGAGGCAAACAAAAGCGAAAGAACTCCCTCTGCATCTCACATTTGTTTCCCTGTCTTTTGGCTTCTTCCTCATTGCTCCCAAATATATCCACATCTTCCCATCTTTAAAAAATTAATGCTTGGGGGCAGCTGGGTAGCTCAGTGGAGTGAGAGTCAGGCCTAGAGACAGGAGGTCCTAGGTTCAAATCTGGCCTCAGACACTTCCCAGCTGTGTGACCCTGGGCAAGTCACTTGACCCCCATTGCCCACCCTTACCAATCTTCCACCTATGAGACAATACACCGAAGTACAAGGGTTTAAAAAAAAAATGACTAAAAAAAAAATTAATGCTTGATCTTATCATCCCCACCCATATCTCTCATCCCCTGCTCAGCAAAAAAAAATCCCTGAGAAAGTCAATCTGTACTCCTTGCCTCTACTTCCTCTCCTTTCACTCTTATCAACAAGTCTCTAACTCGTCACTCACTTGACGTTGTCCTCTCTACAGCCTCCAGTGTTTTCAGTTACTAAATCGAATGGCGTTTTCTGAATCTTCATCTTTCTTGGCTTCTGTAGCATTTGACACCAGAGATCCCTTCCTGTGTATACCCTTTCCATACGTTTCCATGACACAACTTTCTCCTGCTTTTCTGATCGCTCTTTTCTAGATCTCTTTTGCTGGTTCTTCATCTACTCCATGCCCACTAACTACTCTGTCCTCTAATCAGCCGATGAAGTCTCATCTCCTTAGAGCACAGGTCTAGTCCTATCATTGCCTCACCTTTTCTTTTTTAAACCCCTTAACCTCTGTCTTAGAATTGATACTAAAGATCTTTTCTTTTAACTAATGTTCACAGAATACCTTTAGGTGTCCACCTTATGGTCTAGATGGCAGAATGATAAAATATCCCAGAGGCTCTATGTTCTTCTCTTTTCTCTCTATCTTATCTCACTTGACAATCTTATCACTTCTCATGAGGTCAGTGATCCTCTCTAGGAGAATGCCTCGCCCCAGATGTCTCTTTGAAATCTCTCATAGTACCATAGTACCAACTGCGTTTTGGAGATCTCTAAGAGATCTGTCTCATAGAGATTGCACGTTCAACGTGTCCAGAGTAGATAGAGCTCATTATTTTTTCCTCCCCGAATCTTCTTCTCTTCCAGACTTCCTTATTTCTGTTGAAGGCTCCACCGTCTTCCGAGTGACCCAAGCTCGAAATTCGTGTTACATCTGTGACTCTTCCCTAGAACTGACCTGCTATATCCAATCTTTCTCCTCAAATCTTGTCATTCATACAGATCTCCTCTATGTCTTCTGTCCACTCTCATGACCTCTCACTTAGACCGTTGTGCCAATCTTCTGGCTGGGCTTCCTTCTGCAAAATCTCTCCACTCTACTCTGTCCTCTAATCAGCCGATGAAGTCTCATCTCCTTAGAGCACAGGTCTAGTCCTATCATTGCCTCACCTTTTCTTTTTTAAACCCCTTAACCTCTGTCTTAGAATTGATACTAAAGATCTTTCCTTTTAACTAATGTTCACAGAATACCTTTGGGTGTCTACCTTATGGTCTAGATGGCAGAATAATAAAATATTTTCATAACTTTTTTTAATATTGAAAAAATAGAATTGATACTAAATATGGAGTTGGGAAGATGTGAATTCAAATCCAGCCTCAGACACTTCCTAGCTAGGTGTCCCTAGGCAAATCACATAATCTCTGTATGTTCCCACAGCT
Organism: Gracilinanus agilis; assembly: GCF_016433145.1. Classification (NCBI taxonomy): domain Eukaryota; kingdom Metazoa; phylum Chordata; class Mammalia; order Didelphimorphia; family Didelphidae; genus Gracilinanus; species Gracilinanus agilis. The sequence continues at coordinate 763,463,464 of NC_058130.1, forward strand.
ACAAAATGGAGATAATAACAGTGTCTACCTTTCAGGGTCATTGGGAGGATCAAATGGGATAATCTTTGTAAAAAGTACTTAGCGCAGTGCCTGGTACATAGTAGGGACTATAGAAATGCATTCTCTCCCTCCATTGTGGGCTGATTGATATAACCTGAACTCCAGACCCTTCACAATTCTGGTCACTTTCCACTGGACACTTTCCAGTAGACCAATGTCTTTCTTTCTTTTAAAAATTAAAACCCTTACCCTTCCATCTTAGCATCATTACTAAGTATTGATTCCAAGGCAGAAGAGTAGTAAGGGCTAGGCAATGGGGATTAAGTGACTTGCCCAGGGTCACACAGCTGGGAAGTGTCTGAGGCTAGATTTGAACCCATGACTTCCTGTCTCCAGGCCTAGCTCTATCCACTGAGCAACCTAGCTGACTCAATCCTTTATGACATTTATTAAACCCCAACTATGTGCCAGTCACTGTGCTAAGTGCTTTTACAAATAATTCTCTCATTTATCCTCTCAATAACTCAGGGAGGTAAGTGCTGTTATTATTTACTTTTTAACATTTAGAGAAACTATGGCAGACAGGTTAAGTGACTTTCCTGGAGTCCCAAAGTGTCGGAGGCAGAATTTAAACTCAGTTTTTGCTGATTGCTCTATCTGCTACTGCTGCCTTCCTAGCTCCAGGTTTTCCTTTGGTATCTATATGTTCCCTGGTTTGCCTTTGAGCATAATATACTCGATAGAGCAGTGGACTTGGAGTCAGAAAGACCTTGATGCCCACCTCAAATACTTTCTAGCCATGTAACCTTGAGCAAATTGCTACTTCCCTCTTAGCCTCAGTTTCCTGAGGTGTCTCCCGAGGTGCTTTCCAGCTCTAGAACTGTGACCTTTGGACTCTTAACTTTTCTGTGCCTTGGTTTTCTCATCTATAAAATGAGAGAGTTGAACCTGATGGTGTCTAAGGACCCTTTTATTGTTGTTCAGTCCTGTTCAAGTCTTCATTTCCCCTTTAGTTTTGGTCTTAGAGAAGATACTGGAGTGGTTTGCCATTTTCATCTCCAGCTCATTTTACAGATGAGAAAACTGAGGCAGAGAGGGTTTAAGTGACTTGTCCAGGGTCACACAACTAATAAGTGTCTGATGCCAAATTTGAACTCTGGAAAATGAGTCTTCCTAATTCCAAGCCCAACGCTTTCTCCTCTGTGCCACATATCTACCAAGGTCTAACTATGAGCCTACGAGTTTCCTTGGCCAACAAAGCAAAAATGGAATCCGATTTACACAGATCCAAGTTCTCTCTGTAGTCAGTTATCATCATCTGCACTTACCTGAGCAGTATTTCGTGGCTTTGCTTTGATGCCCCATTTTTCCCCCAAGATGCAGAAGACAGTCAGTGGTGGCCACGAGGCCTGGTTAGGCCAGTCTCCTCTGTACTAGCTGCTGCTCTGTCTGTTGGCCAGCATATCAGTGGTTAAACTAGGAGCTTCCTCAAAGGATCTCTCTCTCTCTCTCTCTCTCTCTCTCTCTTTCTCTCTCTCTCTCTCTCTCTCTCTCTCTCTCTC
>NC_058130.1:763465411-763488704 GCF_016433145.1 Gracilinanus agilis
ATGTGTATAAGAGACAGCTCTCTCTCTCTCTCTCTCTCTTTCTCTCTCTCTCTCTCTCTCTCTCTCTCTCTCTCTCTCTCTCTCTCTCTTTCTCTCTCTCTCCCCTTCTCTCTCTTCCCTCTCTCTCTTCTCTCTCATCTTTCTCTTTCTGCTCTCTCCTCCCTCTGTCTCTCTCCTCTCCTCTCCTCTTCTCTTCTCTCTCTCTTTCTCTCCCTCTCATCTGTGTATTCATTCCTCCTCCCTTTCTTCCCCATGGTCCTTGCTGGTTCAAGCCTAACAACCCAGGGATCTAAGCAGAGCTATAAAAAGCCCTACTCGCGGGGGCAGTGTGCATTTCCTGGGAGAGCTGGCGTCCACTGGGGTCTCTGCTAACTTCCAAGCACTGTGTGAAGCAAAGGGGACCGGGAAGGCCTTCCAAGGCTCTCAATGGAGGCAGGATAAAGGAGACAGTGGCTCCCTGGTGTGTGTGTGTGACATACACACAGCTGAAGACTCACCAGTGTGACTTAGACTTCTCACATTGAGGAATCCTTAGGCCTTATTAGTGAGCAACTTAGCAATCTGAGACCTGGTCTTGTTGTGATCATAATAAAAACTCCAGTCGCTAGAGTACGGCAAGGTGCACAAAATCCTGTCTTACCTATGAGATAGATCATTAGTGCTCCTTCAGGCTCCAGGCTCCATTTCCACTCCCAACTCACCCTGCACTTGGGAAGGTGGTAGACAGGAAGGTGGTATGGAGGGAGGGAAGGAAGGGAGAAGGATAGAAAAGAGGGAGGGAAGGAAGGAAAGAAAGGGAAACAGGAAAGAGGGAGGGAAGGAAAGCAGAAAAGGAAAGAGGAAGGGGAGAAGGTAGGAGGGAGGGGGAAAGGAAGGAAAAGAAGGAAAAAAAGAAGGGAAAGAAGGAAGGAAGAAAAGAAAGGGTGAGAGGGAAGACAAGAAAGAGGGAAAGAAGGAATGAAAGAAAGGGCAGGAGGAAGGGAGGGAAGGAAGGAGGAAAAGGAAAGGAAGGAGAGAGGGAGGAAGGGGAAGAAATGAAAGGCAGAGAAGGAAAAAAAGGAAGGAGGGAGGAAGGGGAAGAAAGAAAGAGAGGAAAGAAGGAAGGAAAAAAGGGAAGAAGGAGAGAATAAGGAAAAGAATGGAAGGAAGGAAGAAAAGAAGGGAGGGGGAGGGAAGGAGGAAGTGGCAAAATAAAGGAAGAAAGAACTAAGGGAGAGAAGGAAGAAAATAATCATTAAGTACCTACTATGTGCCAGGCACTGTGCTAAGAGTTTTACAAATATGATCTCATTTGATACTCACAACAACAACCCTGACAGGCTGGTGCTATTATTATTCCCATTTTACATATGAGGAAACTGAGGCAAACAAAGGTGAAGTGACTTGCCCAGGGGTCACACAGCTAATAAGTGGCTGAAGTTGGATCTGAATTTAGACCTTCCTGACACCAGGCCCAGCATTCTGTGCCCTCTGGTGCCTCCTCACTGTCTCCATTACATCAGTAGCATCTTTTCCCTTTTCAGTTACCCTTGATGCTTATTTTAATCCAAGATCACTGAGATGAAAACATTCCTAGAGAGGGTGCATACAGAGCATGACCTGTCCAAGGTCCTGAATTCCTCTCAAGCTGACCACATTGGGAGGAGAGAGATTTATCCCTTATTCAAGAGTAATGCTGAAAGTGATCATCAGTTTGATGACCAAATCCTTGAATGCCCAAAGGCTCCCCTCGATCAAAAAAGAGAATCAAAGATTTCATTCTCCAATCCAATACCCTCATTTTACACTTGAGTGCCCAGCCTCCCCAAGGTCCAGCAGGCAGGATATAAGCCTAGGTTTCTCTGACTCTTCATCCACTGTTATTTCCATGGTAACTTAACTACCTAATATCTATGGTGATGGATCCTTTGAGGAATGGGAATAATTAAGCCTCAAATTTGTTGAGAAGTAGCACACTCTTTAAATGGAGAGAGGGCTAGGTATAGAGGCAGAAAGAGAGATTTGAATCCTGATTTTGACATTGTATTTGTGTGGCCCCAGAACAATTCACTTTATCTTTCTCAGCCTCAGTTTCCTCATTTCTCAAATGGAGGTAACATTAGCATCTGTATCTCGCAGGATTGTTGGGAAGATCAAGCAAGGTGATGAGATGAAATGCTTTCCAAGCCTTAAAGCACTATATAAGTGTTAGCTTTTTTGTTTTTGTTTTTGTTTTTGTTTTCAAATTCATACTGTCTTACCAACAATTGTAAGACAAAAGGGCAAGGGCTTGGCAAAAGGGGTTGTTAAAATTAAAATATGGAGTCTGGCCATGCCTCATTGTTCCTACAAATGCTGGCTTTCCCTTTGACCCTAGGCAGCACCAAAATTTAGATTCTATCCTCATGATCAGTCCCCTCAATAATTTCTTTCACATAGGGTAAATGACTTGCCTGGCATCACATAGCTAGGAAATGTCTGAGGCCAAATTTGAACTCAGGTCCTCCCAACTTCAGGCCTGGAGATCTATCCACCATCCCACCTGGCTTCCTCAATATTAGATTTTTTCCCCCTTAAAAATCACATTTATTAGAACCCAGACTGGAGCTCTTAAAATTCTAGAAACAGAAATCTTATTTCATTCCTCATTTAGTCTCTTATCTTTTTTCAATACTTTCTGCCTATCTTTTTTTTAATATTGATATTGGGAGCAGGTAGGTGGCTCAGTGAATCCTTTGTGGCTACTATATGCCAGGCACTGTGCTAAGTGTTTTACAAATATGATCTCATTTGATCCTTAGAACCACCCTGAGAGGCCAGTGCTATTATTATTCCCATTTTATAGGTAAAGAAACTGAGGTAGACAATAGTGAAATGGTTTACCGAGGGGTCACATAGCTAATAAATGGCTGAAAATGGATCTGAATTTAGAATTTCCTTACTCCAGGCCTGCTAGTGCCCAGCCCTTACTGCTCTTCTTCTTTAGAACAGTATTTATTCTAAGACAGAAGGTAAGTTTTAAAAAAAATACATATTAATATCTTGTGTTTTTTCTATCACCTTGGTTTCCAAATATATCCTTCCCATCCAACTATCTTCCTAAAACCATTTGTAACAAAGAATAGAAAGAAAAGGGGAAAATGAGCAGCAAAATCAAACAGTGCATTGAGTCAGTCTACCTCTGCAAAGAAGAAAAGGAGCCCCATTTTCTTTTCTCTTTATGGCTACTTTTGGTTATTATAATTACTCAGCATCCTGATTCTTTTCTAGTTGTTGTTTACATTGTTGTCTCATAGAATCATAAATTCCTTGAGGGTAAGAATGTTTCATTTTTCTACTTATCACTCTCTCTAAGGCTGCCTTCCATTTACTTTGGACTGTGTTTCAAAAGTCTTAAGTGTGTGTGGGCAGCTGGATTACTCAGTGGATTGAGAGCCAGGCCTAGAAATGGGAGGTTTGAGGTTCAAATCTGGCCTCAGATACTTCCCAGCTGTGTGACCCTGGGCAAGTCACTTGACCCCCATTGCCTAGCCCTGTAACAAATAAAATTAATATAGCAGGATATATATAAACGATATTAGGGTTTAAAAATTTTTTTTAAGTCTTAGTGTGTTTTTAAGCTTTAATGGCCATTACATTTAACTGAAATTAAATAGCTATTGGATTTAATAGCTATTAAAGCTCAAAACAACTCTAAGACTTTTGAATCAAACCTATATTTATTTTGTATGTACTAATTTACATATGTCTTCTCTATTAGAATGTCAACTCCTTATAGATCACCTTTGGGAACTACGGATAGAGGAAGAGTTTGTGACCAAGTGATGGATAGAGAGGATCACTGAAATGGACAATTGTAATTATCTAATATTAAAAAAAGTTTTGTACAAACAAAATCAATGCAGCTAAAATTAGAAGGAAATAAAATTAACTAGGAAAAATCCTTGCAGTAAGTTTTTCTTATAAAAGTCTCATTTTCAAGATCTATAAGGAAATGATTTAAATTTTTAAGAATAAGAGTTATTCCTCAGTTGAAAAACAGTAAAGGGTTATAAATAGGCAATTTTCAAAGACACTGGAGCTAGCAATCAGGATATAAAAATATTCAATCGCTAATAAGTATGGGAGTACAAATGAATAATAATAGCTAATAAATCTGGTTAATCCATTAGACATTTATTAAGGACCTACCATGCGCCTATCACTGTGCTTAACACTAGGGATATAACTGATAAAAAGACAATCCCAGCTTTCAAAGAGTTTACAGTCTAAAGGAGGAGATAGCATACAAAAGGAGGTAGAAAAAGGTGGGGGTCAGGATGGGACACTGGGGGTATCTTATTCTTTGAAAGTGAATTTAGGGTAACAAGAGATATTTATATAGTGCTTACTACATGCCAGATACCTTCTAAGCACTTTCTAATTATTATCTCATATAATTCTTACAACAGTCCTAGGAAGTAGGTGCTAATTGTAACCCCCATTTTACAGATGAGGAAACAAAGGCAACCGAAGGTTAAGTGACTTGCCCAAGGTCACACAGCTAGTAAGTGTCTGAGGTTGGATTCGAGCTAGCATTTCTGAGATTTTGCCTCACACCTATCAAGAAATAAAGATGAAAAAAGAAAACGACAAATGATGTAGGGAAAATGGGCTGTTTAACGTACTGTTGGTGGGCTTATGAATTGATTCAGCCATTCTGGAAGGCATTTTGGCTTCCCAAAAGCCACTAAACTGTACACCACCTTTGACCACCAGCAAAACCACTACTAGACCTTTCTGCCCACCAAATTTAAAAAAATAGACACAAGCCTATTTAGAAGAGCTCTTTTTTTTATATTGGCAAAGAATAGGAAACTGATGTCCTTTGGGAATGGCTAAACCAAAATGGCGCATGAAAGTGATGGAATACTATTGAGCCTCAAGAAATAACAAAAGCGACAGCTTCATTGGTGTGTTCTTCATTCACATCAGTCAGCCAGACTTAATTTACTTTTAGAAAGTCTATTTATAACTCGTTGTAGTAAGGACAGTTGGTACAAAACACTCTCCCCAAAGCCTACGACATCCTCTCCCTCAAGTCTACACAGGCAGAGTCCAAGAGAGGATTCAGCTTAAATATAGAATAGAGTTAGAGAATGCTGCCTTAAATTATGGCAGGGAGTCACAGGAAGAGAACACGTGTTCCAGAGGGGGAGCACACAGCTAGTGGTTCTTGAATCCAGAGCTTGTATTATCCTCTGGTATCAGAGTTTAGGCTCTCAGAGTGTCTTTTTGTTCTTACACACACACATTTGTAGCCTTTCCTTTCTTGAGTGACTGTTGTCCCACAGTAGGGGCAGCTAGGTAGTTCAGTGGACCAGGATTACAGAGAACCTGAATTCAAATTCCACCTCAGATTAGCTGTATGATCCTGGGCAAGTCATTTAACCTCTGTTTGCCACAGTTTCTTCTCCTGTAAAACGGGGTCCCTGGAGAAGAAATGGTAAGCCACTGCAGTATCCTTGCCAAGAAAAATCCATAAGAAATGGGGCCACAAAGAGTGACCGGTTAGAAACATTTAACAAAAACAGAATTATTTCTTTGCTTTTGACCAGGCGCTTTGTCTCCCACTGGTGATCCCCTCTCTCTAATGACCTGGTCATTGGAGGGACAGGGAGGACGGAGAGTAAGAAACTCTTCTGACCTTCAACCCTCCAGTCAAGAGTGATTCACTCTAATGGAGCCGAATCTGGAGTCCTTTACCAAACTGGTCCACCATTGATCTGAAGAGCATTGGAGATTTCGCCAGCTTTTTAAAGCCCCTATGAACATAGTTAGCTAATTGCCACTCCTTCCTCCCTGACCCAGGTAAAGAGAAGTTCAAAACTAGAAAAAGGGATCAGAGAGTCTAGATTACACATTTAAAAACCTGTGCCATTGACCGGTTGATATGGGGGCATCCAACTTCTTCTGGTATGTTGGTATCTGTAGCATTTTAGCCCAGTGCCTTCCTAGCACAATTTTTTTCGCTGTTTAGTCATTTTCAGTCATGTCCAACTCTTGGTGATCCCATTTGGAGTTTTCCTGGCAAAGACACTGGGAAGATTGATCATTTCCTTCTCCAGCTCATTTTTATAGAGGAGAAAACTTAGGCAAACTGAGGGGTAAGTGACTTGCCTAGGGTAACACAACTATTAAATAAATGTCTGAGGGTGAGTTTGTACTCAGGTCTTCCTGTCTCTAGGGCTGATACTCTCTCCATTGTACTACCTAGCTGTCCTAACCCAGCACACTGCAGATTCTTAATGAATACTTAGCAATTAATTAGCTAGGTATATTATTTTTCTGGTTCTGCTTAGTTTACTTTCTTTTTTTGGAATTTATTTATTTATTTAATCTTGCCTTCCATCTTTGAATCAGTACTGTGTATTTGTTCCAAGGCACAAGAGTGGTAAGGGCTAGGCAATGGGGGTTAAATGACTTGCCCAGGATCACACAGCTAGGAAGTGTTGTATAGGTGGAAATTTGATGCACCTGAGCTGCATCAAATTTCCACCTACACAGTATCTAAGGTCCGATTTGAACCCAGGACTGGCTCTAAATTCACTGAACTGCTTAGCTGACCCTAAAATTATTTATTCATAAGATTATTTTTTTTTTAATTTTGAATTCCACATTTTCTCCCTCCCTTCCACCTCTCTCCCATGCATTGAGATCAGTTATTTAATTCACTTTCCAACCATTCATGTAAATCTTCTCATGCTTCTCTGTATCCGTCACATTGTTCTTTTTTAACCAGGCAGTAATAATCCATTCCATCGATGTTTGTTGAGTGTCCCCTAATTGATGGGTGCCTCTTTTGCTTCTGGTTCTTTGCCGCTATAAAAAACTCTTCTGTGAATATTTTGGTATATGTGCAACCTCCTTTCTGCTCTCTCCGAATCATTGGGGGACATTTCTTTCTGCTAACATTGATAAAACACTCGATTGACAAAAAGAGATCAAAAACAGGAAATTTTTTTCTCCACCTCAGAAACCGAAACCAGACCCTCAGCTCTGAGACCAGCGTGGACGAAAGCGGTGTCTTTGAAGGTTTGAAGCTCGAAGATTCCTCCCCTCCACCCATCTTCTCTGGCTTAGCCGGTCTCCAACCAGGCACCCTCACGGCCACCCCATTCCAATCAGGCTTGGTCCTGGGCTCGGCCCCCGGGGGTGGGGAGGTATTTATCCAGATGCCAGCCCCCCGAGAGGAAGGGGCCAGCCGGGGCGAGAGTGGGCCCTTCCATCACCGCCCAGCCTCCCACCACTTCCACCACGGCCACCACCGGGGGAGCTCCCTGTTACACGTGGGCGGCGATCGGCATGGGCACGGAGAAGAAGGTGGTGATGATCAGCCGGGGACGCCGGCACCAGCCCTCTCTGAGCTCAAGGCGGTGATCTGCTGGCTGCAGAAGGGGCTCCCGTTCATCCTGATCCTCTTGGCTAAACTGTGCTTTCAGCATAAGCTAGGTGAGTGCTGAGAGGGTCTGGGACTAATGACCCAGAAAGAATCCCCATCTCCATCACAGGTTTCAAACCAGAAATCCCTCCAGTCAGAGGATCCCTTCCCTGATTCTCTATCCCTGTATGACCTGGAACAAGGATAACAAGAGCAAACAAAAATAGAGCACCCACACTGTGCCGTGCTTTGTGCTAGGGGCTTAACAATTATCATCTCATTTGATCCTCACCATGACCCTGGGAGGGAAGTTCAGTTGTGGTCCCTATTTTACAGATGAAGAAACTGAGGCAGACAGCAGTGAAATGACTTGTCCAGGGTCACATATCTTTTAGATGTCTATGTCTAGATTTGAACATTCTTCCTTCTCTTTGACACCATTTTAGCTACTTTACTTAATCACTTTGCCCCCGTTGAGACTCAGTTTTCTCATCTGTAAAATGAGGGTGTTGAACTAAATGGCCACAAGGTCCCTTCTAATTCTAGACCTGTATTTATAGAAGTGGAAACAGACAGCCAAACAGTTAAACAATTTGCCTAAGATCATCCATCTACAAAATGGCAAAGTTGGGATTTGAATCCATCTCCTCAGACTCCAGAATCTACTGTTCTTTCCCTAATATCAGTCTCATTAATCAGAAAGAGGTGGCTCAAATACCCAATTAATTGGTTTATTGGTAATAATAAATAATTCATTGGTAATAATAATTAATCATCAGGCTTGTATTTGTTTGTTGAAAGGAATTATTATCGCCATTTCACTTTCCAGGACCCTGGACAGCTCAGACTGTAATTTGTAGAGTAAGGACTGACCAAGATTGGTAGAATTGGGATTCCCTACACCAAGGAAATCACAGATCCAGTCCCTCTCCCTCTCTCTCTCTCTCTCTCTCTCTCTACTCTGATCTAGGCAAGAGAGGCAGCCTGGTGGGGTGACTTTGGCTCAATGAGATGGAGGGCTTCAAGACCTGCTTTTGGCATCTACTGATGTACCATGTGGCCTTGGGTCCCTGGCAACTAAAATTAGAACTTGCCACCCAGTCGCCAGTCTACACCAATATGTATACACAACAGAAAATGTTTCCAGATCCAGATTTACCTCCCCACATGAAGTCACAAGTTTAGGTCACTCTCCCTTGTCCCCTGACTTCCTTTCTCCTACAAACACACAAAGCAACATTCTGGACACTGAGTCCTTTTTAGGAACTACAGCTATAACTTCATCAATATTTATTTGTTTGGTCATTTTCAGTCCTGTCTGACTCTTCATGACTCCATTTGGATTTTCTTGGGAGAGACACTGGAGTGGTTTGCCATTTCCTTCTCTAGCTCATTTGACAGATAAGGAAACTGAGACCAACAGGGTGAAGTGATTTGCCCAGGGTCACACAGCTAGGTTTGCCCTTTCTTTCTCTAGCTCATTTGACAGATGAGAACACTGAGGCAAAAGGGGTTAAGTGACTTGCCCAGGGTCACACAGCTGGGTTTGCCATTTCTTTCTCTAGCTCATTTGACAGATGAGAACACTGAGGCAAAAGGGGTTAAGTGACTTGCCCAGGGTCACACAGCTAGTTTGCCATTTCCTTCTCCAGTTCATTTGACAGATGAGAACACTGAGGCAAAAGGGGTTAAGTGACTTGCCCAGAGCCACACAACTAGTTTGCAATTTCCCTCTCCAGCTCATTTGACAGATGAAGAAACTGAGGCAAATGGAGTGAAGTGACTTGCCCAGAGCCACACAGCTAGTTTGCCATTTCCTTCTGTTCAATCTGCATCTCTTGGCTTACATATAGTAGGTACTGAATAAAATGAGTGGTTGAGCACAACAAACAAGGTTTATTGACAGGCACGCCCTAACATCAAGTCTGTTCTCTCGTCTTTCCTTGGATACAAAGACAAAAAATGGACAAGCCCAAGGGCATGTGAGGGGGTGAAGGGAAGAAGGTAGGAAGGTGGAATGGATGGGAGAAAGGAGAGAGGAAGGTAGAGGAAGGGAAAGGAAGGTAGCCGTCCCAGCCCAGGCAGGGAGAAATTGACCAGAGCCCTTCGGGGTTCAAATAGAAGATGAGAGCAACTTGGGGTTTAGAATAGCTAGGCTTTATTTCAATTAGAAAGGGGTAAAGATTAGGTAGGGGGAAAGGGTCTCTCGGGTAGAGTCCAGGATCAAGGAGAGTCAGTCATCTCCAGGCTCGAGAGAGCAAAGAGCAGAGCCCGAAAAGGTGCCAAACTTTCTCTTTTATACTTTCTCCAACACCTCCCCACAAAGGAAGTGGGAGGTGTCGGGTGAAGTTGTAGCAGGAAGTCCTGGGAGACTATTAAATGACACGGGCATCTGGGAGATTTCATTCATTAAAGATTTCATTATCCCCCCCAGATAAGGAAAGGAGTCCATACAAAATCACTTCATCCCAGGTTTGGAGAGAATGATAATCATGGCGGATGGAGAGGTGGGGCCCCCCAGGAAAGGCTTCCTCCAGGATGGGGCAGCCCTTGCACTGGGCTCTGAAGGAAGCTGGGGATGGCTGCCAAGAGGTGAAGTTGAATCCTGGAGGTGCCTTTCGGACCCCCTCCTTCCATATGAATGAACTTGACCCCCATCTGTCTCCCTAGGCATTGCCGTGTGCATTGGAATGGCCAGCACATTCGCCTATGCCAACTCCACCCTCCGAGAGCAAGTGTCTCTGAAGGTGAGTCTCTTCTCTTCCCATGAAGGGAAGGCTCTGGTCATCTCTCTGGGGACATTCGAGTGCCTGGGTTTCGCATGAGTCCTTTTCCCCAAACCCCTGCCTCCCTATCTTCTCTCACCAGCCGTGGCTATTTTTAAAAATCTTTATCATCTTTATTTATATGAAATTAATATGAACCAATATGAAATTATTAATTATATTTAAATGGATAGGACATAATTATGAAATTAATTCATTATGAATCAATATGAAATTAATATGAACCAATATGAAATTGTTAATTATACTATAATGAAGAAGAAATAATTATGAAATTAATTCATTATGAATCAATATGAAATTAATTCATTATGAATCAATATGAAATTAATATGAATGAATATGAAATTATTAAATGTATTATAATGGATAGGAAATAATTATGAAATTAATTAAGTATGAATTAACATGAAATATTGGTTCCAAGGCAGAAGAGTGGTAAGGGCTAAGCAGCTGGGATTATATGACTTACCCAGGGTCACTCAGCTAGAAAGTGTCTGCGGCCAAATTTGAACCCAGGACCCTCCTGTCTCCAGGTCTGGTTCTCTGTCCACTGAGCGCCCCAGCCTTAGCTATTACTGAGATCATTCCAGTAGTGCAGTAGACCAACAAAGAGAGTTGATGGGATCTCAGGTGACAAAAAGGCAGAGCAAGGGGGTGACCCCGAGTCCCAATGTTCTGTGCCTGAGAACTGGATTCCATTCAGGCCATCACAGTCTTAAAAGCATTTGGTAAGCTGGAGAGCCTCCCAACAAGGGCAGTCAGAGCAGGGAAGGACCTTACGTCCACATCACATGAGGAGAGGTTGGAGGAATTAGAGATACTTAGCCAAGACATTTCTGGGGGAAGGCATGAAAGTGAGCTAATTGAAGCATTTCCAGGGTTGTCATGAGTAAGAAGAATTAGTAATAATAATAATAGGTAGCATGTCTAGAGTACTTTGAAGTTATCAAATCACTCATCCTCACAACATCCCCAAAAGGTAGGGGCAATGATTATCCCTGTTGTACAGATGAAGAAACTGAGGCAGCAGCCTCTAATATGTCAATAGTGTTCTAAAGTTTGCAAAGCAGTTTTTTGTAGGTTTTCTCATTTGATCCTCACAACAGTCCTGAGAGGTAGGCGTAATTATTTTTATTATGCCCATTTTTACAGATGAGGAAACTGAGGCAGGGGCATCTATCATGTCTACAATCCTTTAAATTTTGCCATTTATCGCCTCATTTGATCTTCACAACAATCCCGGAAGGCTGTGACTTCTGAAAATAAATAATAAAAGCAGGCCAAGCTTTTAAGTTTCACAAAGACCTTCCTCACCACAACCCTATGAAATCAGTAGCATGAGAAGTCTTATTCCCAAACAGTAGATGAGTAAATTGTGGCCAAGAGAGAGGAAGCAACTGGCTAATCAAACTCAGATCTGGTGATGTCACCTAGGTGCTAGGCTTAGAATTGGGGAGATCTGAATTCAAATCTCTTTCTCTCACATACTAGATGTCGGTGTGGTCAATCAGCAAGCATTTATTAAGCACCTACTATTTTAAATTAAATAAAAATTAAGATTTTAATTACATTTATTGTAACTATAATGATGTTAATATTAGTGATGATAAAATAGTAATAACAGTAATAATGATAATAAGAATATTAATGATAATAACCACAGTAATTAGAATAATGGTAATGATAATACTTATAATGATAATAGCAATGATAAGAATGGTAATAGTCATGGTCATGGTGATAATAGTAATGATAATGATAAAAGTAATGATAATAATGACAATGACAATGATAAAAATAGTAATAATAATAGTAATTATAATGAAGATATTAATGATAATGATAGAAATAGCAGTGATAATGATCATAGTCATGATAATAATAACAATGATAACAATAATGATAAAAATAGTAATGATGATAATAAGAATAGTAATGATAACAATAACCACAGTAATTAGAATAATGGTAATGATAAGAATGATGATAAGAATAGTAATGATAACAATCATGGTCATGATGATAATAGTATTGATAATGATAAAAGTAATTATTAAGATGTTAATATTAATGATATAACAACAATGATAATAGTGATAAGAATAATAAGAATAGTAATGATAACTATTACCATTACTATTATAACCATGTAACGATAATAGTAATGGTAATGATAATAATGATACCAATGATTACAATGATAATAAGAATCGTCATGCTAATAATCATAGTCATAATGATAATAGTTATAATAATGATAAAAGTAATATAACGATGATAGTAATTATAATTATGATAATAATGATATAATAGTAATAATGATAATCAAAACAGTAATAACTACAATCATAGTAATGATCATAGTAATTACAATGACGATGATATTAATGATAATGATAATAGCTCTGATACTGATCATTGTTGTGATGATAATGATAACGATAAAAGTAATGATAATAATGACAACAATGATAACAATAATGATAGAAATAGTAATGATAATAGTAATAATGATGATAAGAATAGTAATGATAACAATCATGGTCATGATGATAATAGTAATGATAATGATAAAAGTAATGTAGTAATGATAGCAGTAATTATTAAGATGTTAATATTATTGATAATAATAAAAACAATAATGATAATAGTGATAAGGATAAGAATAGTAACGATAACAATCATGGTCATGATGGTAATAGTAATGATAATGGTAAAAGCAATGTAGTAATGATAGTAGTAATTATTAAGACATTCATATTATTGATAACAAAACAATAATGATGATAGCGATAAAGATAAGAATAGTAATGATGACTATAATCATATAATGATAATAGTAATGATTGTGACAATAACGATACTGATAATTATGCCAATGATAATAATGATAAGAATAGTCGTGATAATAGTCATGATGATAATAGTTACAGTAACGATAAAAATAACATAATGATGATAGTAATGATAATGGTAATAATGATCATCAGAACCGTCATGATAACTATAGTCAGCAGAATGATGATAATAGTCATTCTCATGATAATATTAATGCTACTGATTAAAGTAGTCATGATCATAATAGTAATCATGATCATAAGAATTGTAATATTACAAACATAGTAACGATGATAATTATAATGCAGATGATGATGATGGTAGTGGTAATGATAAAATGAATGATGATTACAATTGTGATGAGGATGACGACACTAGTGATAAAATAGTCATAGGGGGCGAGCATGGACACGGAGCCTTGAGGGCTGAAAAGTACTTACAAATGGTATCTCATTAGATCTTCACAACATTGGCTCAGTGAGGCAGATCCTCTTTTTAGCTCCATTTTAGAGATGAGAAACTTGAGGCAAAGAGGGAAAGCGACTTGCCCTGCTCACACAGCTTAGGAAGTGACTAAGGCAGGGCTTGAATTCAGGTTTTCCAGACTAAATCTGGAGTGCTGTCCACGGTGCTCCTGGCTGCTTACAACACACACACACACACACACACACACACACACACACACACACACACACACACGACCTAACAAGTGGCCTCTGCTCTCAGGTGAGGGGTACCCACACTGGGCATGCTCTTGCCCCCATCATCCTCTCTTCTCCCCACTGCTCCTTGCTGGGCAGAGTCGAACACATGCAGCTTGTCACGCAGGAATTGAGGAAGACCTGGGTTCAGATCTTACCTCTGATGGTCACTGGCACCTCCTTGGGCCTTGGTTTCCTTCTGTCAAATGAGAGCCTTGGACCAGTTGTCCTCTGAGACCCAGGTCCAGAGCTACGGTCCTGTGACCTTTATTTATTTTTTTAATTGAAGAATTTTATTTAAGGAATTAATTTAGAATATTTTCCCATGGTTACATGATTCATGTTCTTTTCCTCCTCTCCCCCCCATAGCCAATGAGTAATTCCACTGAGCTTTACATATGTCATTGTGTGATCTTTATTTAGATCTTTCTTTTCATTTTTATGAGTACCTTCAGGTGTGGAAACTATTCCCCAAAACAACTCAGCAACTCCTGCAGAACCCTGGGTCAAGAGAGCAAAGATAGAGCCAGAAAGAGCCTTAAAAATTATCTAGTTGGAGGCAGCTGGGTGGCTTATTGGATGGAGAGCCAGGCCTAGAAATGGGAGGTCCTGGGTTCCAATCTGGCCTCAGACCCTTCTTAGCTGTGTGACCCTGGGCAAGTCACTTAACCCTCATTGCCCAGCCCTTACCACTCTTCTGCCTTTTAGTGCCTATTTTGTGTGTCTCTGTGATAAGCATTTTATAAATATCATCTCAATTAATCTTTATAGCTTATGATAGCTCTCTACTATCTCATATGAACCTCACAAAAACTGTAGGGTAGATGCTTTTATTATCCTCATTTTACAGAGGAGGACACTGTGGCAGCAGAGGTAAAGTGACTTGCCCAAGATCACACAGCAAGTTAAGCATCTGAGGCAGGATTTGAACTTCGGGCCCAGCATGCTGTGCGTTGTGGCACCACCTAGTGGCCTCATGATGGCGCAGCTAGTCTGTAACAGCCAGGACCTGCGTCTCAAACTGATGTTTCTCCATTGTGTTTTTGTTAATATATTATTATTATTATTATTACTACATCATTACATTTATATTACATTTACAATTACTAAATTATTATTATTATTACACATCTAGGGGTCAATAATATTAACAATAAGTAACATGAAATAATGATATAATAACAACATTTAAAATAATATCTCTTAGGGTGTTGTTATAACAGTGTATATAATAATAATGATTACAGTTCCCAACAATAAACAATCCCCCAAACAATCATCTTTCTTGGATTTGAGCTTGGTGGCTCCAGGGGAGATTTTCTAGTGAAAGTCTTTACCAGAAGAACCTGCTTTCCCTTCCCGGCTTTCCCAGTGCTTCGATAAGTCCGAGTTTATCCTCCAGCTTTGGCCGGGATTTATAGGGAATTAGCCTGGCAGGCGTGATTTACTGAGGGAAGAAAGGTTCCTCAGTGGCTTAATCACACTCCTCACAGCCGGCTGTTGGCCTGGAGTGCCTTCTGAGGTCATTCACCGTGACCGCTCCTGAAATAATGGGTGGATGGAGAGGCCTTTATACTGTCCAGTCTCTGCAAATGCACCCTGGAACAGCGAGCGGCATTCTGATCTGCGTCTGGAGACAGGGCGGATCGAGCCTTTACTGAAACCTCGATCAGGTTGACAATGAGAAAGCGGTGACATCATCTCATTCCAGCCACGGGCTGTCAGGGCTGTCACGGGAAGCCGGGCGGACCTTGGAAAATGCTAACTTTGCCCCATCCAAGGCAGCCCGTCTGGGCTTCTGCCCCTCCCGTGTCCGGGGATGGAGACAGGTCTGCTTTTCGCCAGGAGCCAAGGGGACTGCTTCCACCAAAAAGAAGATGGACGTGGATTCAATTCGGTTCAACAAATACTCATTTAGTTAGGACCCGTTATGTCCTACGAGCTGGGAAAGCCCCAGACAAAAACAAAACAATCCCTGCGCTCGAGGGCCTCGTTTTCTACTAGAAGAATATGGTTAAACAAATAAGCCAATCCAAGGAGAATCCAAAATAGAGACGAGATAGAAGATGAGCATCGAATATATAAAGCCAGTAATAATATCACATGCTATAAGTCAATTCAAAATATCTACAAAGTAGAGATAGTATATAATATATAACAACAATATGTGTCAATTCAAAGTATCCACAAAATAGAGATGGGATATAATATGATTATATGATATGAAAAACAATAATAACAACATATAAGTCACTTCAAAGTATCTACAAAATAGAGATGGGATATAATATGAGTATATGATATGTAAAACAATAATAACATATAATTTGATTCAAAATATCTACAAAATAGAGAGGATCGAATTTATATAAATATATAATATGTAAACTATGATATACCACATAAGTCAATTCAAAGTACAAAATGGAGATAGGATATGAGTATATAATATATAAACAACAATATGACATAATGTATGTCCATTCAAAGTATATACAAAATAGATTTTGGATAGAATTTATATGATTATATAATTTGTAAACAATACAACATTACAATATATGTCAATTCAAAGTATATACAAAAATAGAGATGGGATATAATATGAATATATAACATAAAAATGATATAATGTAACTTAAGTCAGTTCAAAGTATCTACAAAAGAGAAATAGGGTAGAATTTGTGTGATATGAGTATATAATATGTAAAGAACAATATGACATAATATATATCCATTCAAAGTATATGCAAAATAGATTTTGAATAGAGTTTATATGGTATGATTATATAATTTGTAAACAACAATACAACATAGCAACATATAAGTCAATTCAAAGTATCTACATAATAGAGATGGGATATAATATGAGTATATGATATATAAAACAATAATAATATAACAACATAGAGATGGGATATGAGTATAGAATATATAAAACCAGTAATAATATAACAACAATATGTGTCAGTTCAAAGTATCTACAAAATAGAGATGGGATATGATATGCTATGTAAAACAATAATAATATAACAACATATAAGTCAATTCAAAGTATCTATAAATGAGATAGTGCAGAATTTATATGAGTATATAATATGTAAACAACAATATAATGTAAGTAAACTCAAAGTACAAAATGGAGATAGGATATGAGTATATAATATATAAACAACAGCATGGCATAATATATGTCCATTCAAAGTATCTACAAAATAGATTTTGGATAGAATTTATATGATATGATTATATAATTTGTTAACAATACAACATTGCTATATATAAGTCAATTCAAAGTATACACAAAATAGAGATGGGATATAATATGAATATATAACATAAAAATAATATGATGTAACATAAGTCAATTCAAAGTATCTACAAAAGAGAGCTAGGATAGAATTTATTTGATGAGTATGTAACATGTAAACATGTATAATATATGTCAATTCAAAGTACAAAATGGAAATAGGATGAATATATAATATATAAACAACAATATAATTATAATATATAAGTCAATTCAAAGTATATATAAAATAGAGAGGATATAATGAGTATATAATATATAAAAACAATAATTTAACAATATACATCAATTCAAAATATCTACAAAATAGATATTGTGTATAATAAATAAAAGCAATATAACAACAGTATATAAGTCAATTCAAAGTATCTAGAAAATAGGATAGAATTTGTATGAGTATATTATAATATGGAAACAACAATATAACATATAAGTATATACAAAATGGAGATAGGATGTAAAATTGTCAATAATGATACAAACTAGCATTGTGGTTTTTTTTAAACTTTTACTTTCCATCTTGGAATCAATACTGTGTATCAGTTCCAAGGCAGAAGAGCAGTGAGGACTAGGCAATAGGGGTTAAGTAACTTGTCCAGGGTCACACAGCTAAGAAGTGTCTGAGGCCAGATTTGAAGCCAGGATCTCTCATCTCTCAATCCACTGAGCCACCTAGCTACCCCTTATATAGTGTTTTAAGGTTTGGAAAGCACCTTACCAATATTATCTCATTTGATCCTAACAACAACCTGGGGAGTAGGTGCTGTTATTATCCTTATTTTACAGTTGAGGAAACTGAGGCAGATGGAAGCTAAGTGATTTAGCCAGGGCCACACAGCTATTAAACATCTGAGACCGGATTCAAATTTAGGTCTTCTTAATTCCATCTCTACCATTCTATGTCCCTTGCCACCTCCTGAGCTCCAGCGTATAAGCATTGCAGTCTGTTCGTACCCATTTCCATCTCCTCCTGTAGACTATGTGCCCATCTTATTAATAAGGAATAATAGAGGCACCATACCTCAGGGTTGAGAGTGCCAGCTCACAGGAGGCTGGCATGTCCTGAATTCGTGCCACGTGAGTATTGATGGCAGAAAGGCAAAGATTAGAATACCCCCAATGACACGTGCTCGTAGTGTGACCACAGGCAAGTCCAGGGGGCTCATAGGCAGTCAGAGACAAATCAGAATCTGCCATCCGTCTCAGTTCCTTGGAAAATCAATCAGCCTCTTAAACGAATGAGAGTTTGTCCGTATTTCACACCGTTCTTTGTTCTCCTTGCACATTCCCTCTCCTGGAAATGGCATTATTTGCACGTGGCCAAGGAAACAGCCCCAGCTACCTCAGATGACTTCCCTAGTGCCGTAGAAGGACGATTCTAAATCAAAAGCTGTCTATGGCTTACAAAGCACGTTGCAGAAATCATTTCATTTGATCCTATCAACAGCCCTCGGGGGTGGGTGCTATTGTGATCCTTCTTTACCGATGGGGAAACTGAGGCAGAGAGGTTCATTACCTTGCCCAGAATCCTAAAGCTCATTAGTGTTTGAGGCAGAATTTGAATGTGGGTCTTCCTGTCTCTAAACCCAGCATTGAATATCAGAAGCAAGATTAGAATCCATTTCTCCAAGCTGTAAGATAACACCAAGCTTCTTCCCAAATAGTTTGTCCTTGGGGAAGGAGAAGAGTCAATCTAGAGCAGTGATTCCCAAAGTGGGCACCACCGCCCCCTGGTGGGTGCTGCAGCGATCCAGGGAGGCGGTGATGGCCACAGGTGCATTTATCTTTCCTAGTAATTGCTATTAAAATTTTTTAAAAATTAATTTCCAGGGGGCTAAGTAATATTTTTTCTGGAAAGGGGGCAGCAGGCCAAAAAAGTTTGGGAACCACTGATAGAGGCATTTAGCCAGAATTTTCTTGGTGTGAGACTCTACAGTAAGTGTTGGGAGTAAGACTTTGTTGTTAAGTCATTTCTATTATGTCTGACTCTTTGTGATCCTCTTTGGGGTTTTCTTGACCAAGATACTGGAGAGGCTTACCATTTCCTTCTTCAGCTCTTTTGACAGATGGGGAAACTGAGGCAGATAGGGTTAAGTAACTTGCCCAGGGGCATCCAGCTAGTGTCTGAAGCCAGATTTGAATCCAAGAACATGAGTTCTTGCTCTTTATCCATTACAGCACTTGACAAGACAAGACAAAAACGAAATTATCCCTGCCCTCGAGAAGTTTATGATGTTTCTCTCAGGGAATACACTTAGCAGTGCATTCAGAATAACTCCGAAGGAGGGCATCCCTTTGCCTCATATTAGTGACCCCCCCCTTTTCTTCTAAATTGAAGATTCTTCTCCAGACCTGTCATGCTGGACCTGGAGTCAGGAAGACCCGAGTTCAAATCTAATCTCAGAGCCAATCACTGAGGCTTTGTCTTTGTCTACTTCAGTTTCCTCAACTATAAAAGGGGTGACGATAGTAACCTCTACCTCCCAGAGCTGTGGGAGGATCAAATGAGATCATGTTTGCAAATTACTTAATGTGATGCCTAGCACATAATAAGTGCTTAATAAATCCCCTCTTCCCCTCCCCCCTTGTGCCTCAGTTTCCCCATCTGTAAAATGAGGATAATATAGCTCCTACCTCTCAGGGTTGTTGTGAAGATCTAATGAAATCATATTTGTAAAGCACTTAACGTAATGATTGGCACAATGTATGTCCTTAATAAACTTTGTGCCTCAGTTTCCCCACTTGTAAAATGGGGATACTATAGCTCCTACCTCCCAGGGTTGTTGTGAAGATCTAATGAGATCATATTTGTAAAGCACTTAAAATAATGATTGGCACAATGTATGTCCTTAATAAACTTTGTGCCTCAGTTTCCCCACCTGTAAAATGGGGATAATATAGCTCCTACCTCCCAGGGTTGTTGTGAAGATCTAATGAGATCATTTTTGTAAAGCGCTTAGCATAATGATTGGCACAATGTAAGTCCTTAATAAATCCCTCCTTCTTGCTGCCTTACACCTCAGTTTCCCCATCTGTTAAATGGGGATAATATAGCTTCTTACTCCCAGGGTTATGAGGATCTAATGAGATCATATTTGTGAAGTCCTTATCTCAATGTCTGACATATAGTAGGGGCTTACTGAATGCTTGTTTCCTTCCTTCCTCTCTTGTTTTTTTCTTCAGGAAAAGAGATCAGTCCTGGTCATCTTCTGGATATTGGCCTTCCTGGTGGGGAACACCCTGTATGTACTCTATACATTTAGCTCCCAACAGCTGTACAACAGGTGAGCACAGACATCTGTCTGACTTCCCTGGGCTGAAATGGGAGGGAAGGGAACATGGACCTTGGAGCTAGAACAGAAGCTTTCAGGCTTATTCAGTTGCGTTCAGCAGTCATCGATTCTGCTTCAGATCCTGCCTTGTGCCAGGCAATCAGTCAATTACCAGGCATTTATTAATCACCTACTGTGTGCCAGGAGATATAAAAACAAAAATGAAATGATTCCTGTGCTCTTGCAGCTTTGATTCTCCTGGGAGGATACAAGATTGTTCAATCCCTGAGCATTTATTAATTGTTAATTAATATTATTATCTTCTGTGTACCAGGGGTTGTTACAAGGGCTAGACACTGGGATTATGGGTACAAAGACTGAAATAGTTCCTGCTTATCTGAGATCAGATAAGAAGGGAAAGATGCCAAGTGAGAGATGACAAGCAGAGTTCAGGGAAAATTAAAGAGGGAGAAGCTCCTAGACACTGCAATAAAGATCAAGGTAGGCTTTTAGTAGAAGGAAGCAGCTGAGCACTTGGTCTAAGACTTGATGGAAGAGAAATTTCTGAGAGACAGAGATGAGAAGGGGGGTGCACTCTAGGTATGTTGTTATCTTTCAGTCATTTCAGTGGCTTCCAGCTCTTCATGACTCCACTCAGGGTTTTCTAGGCAAAAGATACTGGAGTTGTTTGCCATTTCCTTCTCCAGCTCATTTGACAGTGGTAGAAATTGAGGCATACAGGGTTAAGTGACTTGCCTAGGGACACACAGCTAATACATTTCTGAGGCTTAATTTGAACTCACATCTTTCTAATTCTGGGCCACCTAGCTGCCTCCATAAAAGAAGAAAACCAAATTGTATAGTACCAAATTGTGTAATGGATGGAAGATCTGAGTTCAAGACCCTTGAGCAGAGAAAGGAAGAAAATAAGTATTCATTCAGCATCTTTTATTATTTACCAGGCACTGTGCTAAGAACTTTAGGAATATTATCTCACTTGATATTCTCAACAACCCTGGGAGGTGAGCACTCTTAGTCCCATTTTATAGTGGTGGAAACTGAGGCACACGAATTTAAATTATTTTCCAGGATCACACAAGTAGTAAGTGCCTGCTGCTGGATTTGAACTCATGCCTTTCTGATTCCAGACCTGGTGTTCTACCCACTACTCTATTTAATTATCTGTATGTTCCTTCACTTCTGAGGGCTCTGAAGAGTTCCCTAAGACTGGCCAATCTGCATTGACAGAAGGAGTTTCCTCACCTGGGTTTTCACCATGCCAATGAGATTACAAATCCCCTAATCCTAGAACCACCTTATTAATATGAACAGAGGAAAGGGAGCAGAGTCCAGGACTCAGTCCAGTAGAGTGACTTGGCCAAAGTCACACAGATCATAAGCTCTTTGACTCCAGAGGAAACAGTGTATTTCTCCTGTAACTCTGGTCATATTCTGAGCAAGATGGCAGTGGGAGCATTACTAGTACCAAGAGCCCAGAGCTGAGGACTTCCCCTTGGCATGTTCTTAGCACAGACTTTGAGTTAAAACATGTAAAGAGCTTTGCAGACCTTAAAATGCTAGATATCACTGTTCCATTTATGCTTTAGGAATCCATGATGTTGTTTGTGTGACTACATAATAATAATAATAATAATAATAATAATAATAATAATAATAATAATAATAATAATAATAATAATAAAGATTTATATAGTGCTTAAGGCAGCAAAGTGGCACAGTGGATAGAGCACTGGCCTTCGAATCAGGAAGACCTGAGTTCAAATCTAGCTTCTGACATTTATTAGCTGTGGGACCCTGGACAAGTCACTTCACCCTGTTTGCCTCAGTTTCCTCATCTGTAAAATGAGTTGGAAAAGGAAGTGGCAAACCATTCTAATATCTGCTTTGACACTGGGTAAGTCACTTCACTCTATTTGCCTCAGGTTCTTCATCTGTAAAATGAGCTGGAAAAGGAAATAGCACATCACTCTAATATCTTAGTTGTATGACCCTGAGTAAGTCACTTTATACTGTTTGCCTCAGTTTCTTCATCTGTAAAATGAGCTGGAGAAGGAAATGGCAAACTACTCCAAGATCTTTACCAAAAAAAACCCAAATGGGGTCATGAAGAGTCAGACACAACTGAAAATAACAACAAAATGTTGTTGTTCAATCATTTCAGGTCTGTGTGAACAAAATATAGTGCTTACTATGTGTCAAGCATTTTACATTTATTTTCTGATGGGTTCTGAGGACCTTCTAGTTCAGAATACTCTGTGAATTGCAGTTCCATAGGTAGATGGCAAGAGACATTGAAAGAGGCCTTCAGAACCAGTGTTCAAATTTGGCCTCAGAAGCTTACTAGCTAGCTGTAGGATCCTGGGCAAGTCACTTAACCACAGCCTATCTTAATTTCCCCTTCTGTCATATGGAGGAGAATAAGAACTCTTGCCTCTTAGGGATTATGAGGATGACATGAGATAAGCGTTATAAAGTGCTTTGGGAGCCTCGAAGCTATCATTGTCATCACTATCAGAGGCCATGGACCAGGATGGGTTCTGGTCTGGATCATTAGAGAAAACTCTCAAATTGTTGAGAAATCCTAAAGGAATTCAGGGAAGGGGATAGTCCTTGTGGCCTGGGATGATGCAGCCTTCCCAACTTGAAGGCTGATTTAGGGGCATAACGCTGTCCTTCCCTCCCTGCTGCAGCCCGGGCACTATTTCAGGAGCTGGTTCTGATCACTGGTACTTGTCTGGGGAGCCCAAGACTCGCAAGTCTTCCTCTAGCCAGGCTAAATATCCCAGGTCGCTCCTATCAGTCCTCCTATGGCAGCGATTTAAACCCTTTTCCTATCCTGATTATAGTCTCCCAAGTATTCTCCAACTCATTATTTCCTTCTTAAACTGTGGTATCCAGACTTGAATACAGTATGGCCTGAGAGGGAGGGAGGGAGGGAGGGAGGGAGGGAGGGAGGAAGGAAG
>NC_058130.1:763489489-763500405 GCF_016433145.1 Gracilinanus agilis
AACAGGGTTAAGTGTCTTATTCAGAGTCACACACAGCTAGTTTGCCATTTCCTTTTCCAACTTATTTTACAGATGAGGAAACTGAAGCAGACAGGGTTAAATGTCTTATTCAAAGTCACACACAGGTAGTTTGTCATTTTCTTCTCCAGCTCATTTTACAGATAAGGAAACTGAGGCAAACAGAATTAAATGACTTGTTCAGGGTCACACAGCTAGTTTGCATTTCCTTTTCCAACTTATTTTATAGATGAGGAAACTGAAGCAGACAGGGTTAAGTGAATATTCAGAGTCACACACAGCTAGTTTCTCATTTCCTTTTTCAGCTCATTTTACAGATGAGGAAACTGAGGCAAACAGGGTGAAGTGACTTGTTCAGGGTCACAGGGCTAGTAAGTGTCTCAAGCAAGATTTGAACTCAGGGAAATGAGTCTTCCTGACTCTAGGCTGAGCTCTCAGTGCACTATGGAGCCCCCTAATTGCCCTCTTATTGTACAGGTGAGGAAATGGGGATCAAGGGGAGATGTTAGAATCCTAGATTTAGAGCTGGAAGAAATTTCAGGGGCCATTTTATTCCTCTTCCTTATTTCACAGATGAGAAAACTGAGGCCAGGTAAGTGAAGCAATGTCCAGGATCACAATTGGGCTCACAGCTCTAGAGCTGGAAATGTCCTTCAAGGCCATCTAACCCATCTATTTCTCCGCCATCCCACATGTCTCTCCTCTGTCCTGTTGCATCTTTGAATTCTCAACCACCAGAATCATGTCTTGTACATAATAGGCTCGTAATGAATTGTTATTAAATTAGTGCTAGATTTCATAAGATTAGAGACTCTTATATTTATAGCTGAAAGGGACCTTGGAGGTCCAGCCGCCTCCTCATTACAAATTAGGAAACCAAGGCTAAGAGATATGAGCAACTTGCTCATTTGGGGGGGTGGCAGAAATCAGACCCTGCTTTATGAGGCTACAATGACCATTCTTTGCTTCTCAGCTGGGATGACTGGCAGGAGCTGGGCAAAGAAGCAGGAGAATGGGACACATCTCCTTCCTTAGCTTCTCCCCAGCCTCACCACCTTCCCTCTAATCTCCCTAGAAAGTCCCTCTCTTGAATTCAACCCTTTCCAAAAATGCACTGCCCAGAGGCAGAGCGGGCAGGGTTGGGGTTCTAAGTGGCCAGCCGGCCAGTTCCCAAGACAGAGTTATCAGTAGTGCTCTTGGGAAGGGAGAGAAGCTAATGGAATGAAGCTGATCATGGGCAACAAGTTTATTGTTGACTTTTGAGGCTGTAGGAGAAACAGGAAGTATCTGTATATGCCTGAATACTTGAACAGAGATAAAGCTGAAGAGCAGAGGCTAGGATCTTGGGGTCTTCACTTCACTTCCTTTGTAGGACGGGGAGTTTTCCTCATTACTCAAGGTCAAAGAGATAGCAGAAAACCTAGATTTGAACCCAGAATGTCTGACTTCAAATCCAGCATTCTATTCATTGGCCTCATTTGCATCCTCACTCCGTGTGATCATCAACAAGTCATTTTTCCTCTCTAGGCATCAATTTCCTTTACCTATAA
This sequence comes from Gracilinanus agilis, assembly GCF_016433145.1. Classification (NCBI taxonomy): domain Eukaryota; kingdom Metazoa; phylum Chordata; class Mammalia; order Didelphimorphia; family Didelphidae; genus Gracilinanus; species Gracilinanus agilis. Next base: position 763,491,058 of record NC_058130.1, read on the forward strand.
AATGAAGAATTTCCATAAAAAGGTGGTGAGCTTACAAGTATGGAATGAGACATAAAATATCAAATGTGGCTATTCTGTTGGACTAACCTAGCTGTACTTTTTTTTTAAACCCTTACCTTTTGTCTTCAAAGCAATAATTGTGTATTGGTTCCAAAGGCAGAAGAGTAAGTAACTTGCCTGGGGTCACACAGCTAAAAAGTGTCAAATCCAGATTTGAACTGAGGATCTCTTGTCTCTAGACCTGCCTCTTTATCTTCTGCACCACCTAGCTGCCCCCTTAATTCTACTTTAATGCAAAGTTGGGTTTTATTGGAGAGCTATATTTTTTTTAAATGGATAAAAATTTAGATTTAGAATTTTTTTTAATTTTATTCATTTTCTTTTTTAATTTTTAAAATTTTGTTTTAATCTTTAAATTTATATCTTTTTTAAATTTTTTTAAAAATTCAAATTTTAATATAGAAATTTTTATATTTTATTTTATTTTTAATTTTTAAAATTTTGATTTTTATATTTTATTTTATATTATTTTAAAATTTTTTAAATTTAAATTTTTTATATTATTTTTTAAATTTTTTAAATTTAAATTTTTTATATTTTATTTTATATTATTTTATTTAGAATTTAGAAAATTTAAAAAAATGTTAAAATAAAACATAATGAGAAGGTTGTACTAGAGCATCTCGATGGTTCCCTTCTGGGTCTAATGGTTTATGAGTCAAGTTCGACCTAAAATTTGCCCAAGTCTTCACAAGCCAGAGATCACTTCCTCTTCCAACAGGATATAGCTGGTGATTGGCCAAGGCTGGGATGGGGTTGGGAGGGGGGTAGGGATGGAGCTCTCATTCCCTTGTGGCCCACAGAGGTGTTCACGACAGTTATTAATGTAACACTGGCAACTGTCCAACACCTCTTTTTTATTATTATTATTTTATTCTGCGAGATTAATGTGCTAGGTCATAGTAGGATCCAGCCTGGAAAAGTGATGTGAATAGTCTTCCTAAGATAAATTGCGGCCTCAGAAAAAGTTCACAGCCTTTTCTTGCTTGTCTGAGTGCTATCCCCACGCTCATTAATCCTTGTCTGGGGAGAAGAAAGAACCTAGGTCTTTATTTGCCGCTTCAGTGGGAGGTTGGTAGAATCACATCTGTCAAGGGCCCGTAATGGCTCACAGAGCAGATGCTTCATCCTTGGTACCTTTCTATATTTGCTGATAGTTCTGCAAATTTATGATTATTTTTTTTAATTTAAAGTGCTTTTGGTACTTGGGTTTGGTTGACAGCCCCACAGTCCCTTGACGTGAGAGGCTAGGTCAGCCACCTTGTCTGAGGACTCTGGGGAATCTCTTCATTTTCTCTCTTCTTCTACTCATTCCTCCTCCCCAACCCCTTCTTTCCCTACTCCCCAAACTCTGTGAAAGCACTAACCCTCAAGCCACCTTGCTGCATGCCCAATGGAGAAAGAGCAAGAGTTTTTAGCATCAAATGACAGATAGCCAGGATGGTGACAGGGTCGAGAGATGGTCAGTTTCTTCACCATCAAGAATGAAGCATTATCTAGCCTTGATTGGATCGCTGAATTGTTGAGAAAACTTGTACAGATTATTTATGTTCTCTGAGTCTTCGTTTGCCCATCTGTAAAACAAATGGGTTGGGTTATATGTTCTCTGAAAGTCTTCCAACCTTGAACATTCTGTATTCTAGGGTTCTTTGGGGTTCCAATGTTCTTCGTTCTAAGATGCCCTCAAGCTTGGACATTCCTTTACTCTATGACCCTTCCCAACTCTGATAAAAGACCTCTTCAAGTTGTAATAGTCTCTGTTCTTAGGTCTCTCCCATCTCTTCTAAGGTCCCTCTAGTAATTCTCCAAAGCCACTTAGCTGCCTCATAGTAGGCACATAATAAATGCAAAATTGAGTTGAATCCACAGCAATGTAAAGGAAACTTGACAAATGCCATTGACTAAAGTTGTGACTCTGGGCAAGATGCCTACCCTCATTGGACCTCAATTTCCTCATCTGTAAAGTGAGCCCCCTATCCCAGATAAACTAAATTCTCCAAGATTGAATTAGCCAATGTGATTTCTGAACTGCTCTCAGTAATATTTGAAAGTTCCTGAAGGATGGAAAATGGACCCACTGAAGACTTGAAGAAGGGTACAAGTCCCATTTTCCAAAATAAAAAAGGTGAGGGGGCGTGGATGAGAACAGTTTGGCAACTGGATTGTGAATGACCTTGACTTAAATTTCTGGGAAAATTCTTAAACACATCATTAAATAGATTGTTTAAAAAAATCTAGAAAAGAAAGCTATGATTACATGAGCCAACATGGCATGAGGATTATAGGCCATGCCATTCTAGTCTTATTTCCTACTCTTTACCTAGATTTTAACAGATCAACTTGGTCACAGGCTTGCTAACTTTCCCAATACCCACTCACTTTGGCAGGTTGGGTCCCCAGAGAGTAATTGGCTCTTTATTTAGGGTTCAAGATATAATGCTTAAAGGTTGGAGGAAGAGTATTCGTACTCTAGTAGATCATGAGCCCCCATTGGTATGTTCCCCCATTGATTGTTCATTTATAAGAATTAGACAGGCAGACTTAATTAGCTTTTAGTTACAAGCATTTATGTTGGAATGTCAAATAGCATCCCATTCAGAACATGTCAGGACTGTTGTGATCATTTTTGAGCACTGTGGTTCAGGAAGGATAGTGAGAAGCTGAAGAACATCCAGAAAGGACACCTTGAAATGATGTTCTATGTCAATTGATGTCAGTCAACAAGCATTAACTAAAAGATATTTAACCTTTGGAAAAGAAGGCTCAGTGGGACATGATGTTATTGTTGAGTCATTTTTGGTCATGTGTGATGCTTTGTGTACCCATTTGGAGTTTTCTTGGCAGAGAGGCTAAAGTGGTTTTCCATCTCCTTCTCCAGCTCATTTTACAGATGAGGAAACTGAGGCAAACAAGGTTAAGTGACTTGCCTCAGGGTCACAGAGCTAGTGAGTGTCTGAGGCTGGGTTTATACTAAGATCTTCCTGACGCCAGACTCAGAGTTCTATCCACTGCATTGTCTAGCTGTGCAGGGGCATGATAGCTGTCTTCAAATGTTTCAAGGATTATCACGTGAAGGAGAGATTAAACGTGTTCTGTTTGTCCCCAGAGAGTTGAACCAAGAGGTATTGGGCGAAAGTTAGAAAGAGGCAAATTTAGGTTCAAGTTTAGGTTAACAACTATGGATATTAGATCTGGAACCAGGAAGACCTGAGTTAAAATCCAGTTTCAAATACTTGCTATCTGTGTGACCCTGGACAACTCACTTAGCTGCTATCTGCCTCAGTTTCCTTATTTGTAAAAGTAGTATAAAAATATGGCCCATCTGCTAGGGTTGCTCTGAGAATCAAGTTAGATGATATTTGTAAAATGTTTCGCATATCCTGGAGTGCTAGGTAAAGGCTGGATAAATGAGAAGACAATTAGACCTGGAATGGGATAACTTGCGTGCCTGGGTCGTTGAAAGTCTTCAAGCTGGGGGCAGCTAGGTGGCTCAGTGGTTTGAGAGCTAGGACTAGAGACTGGAAGTCCTGGATACAGATCTAGCCTCAGATACTTCTTAACTGTGTGAACCTGGGCATGCCACTTCACCCCATTCCCCATTTGCCTCAGTTTTCTCATCTGTAAAATGATCCAGAGAAGGAAATGACAAACCACTCTAATATCTTTGCCAAGGAAACCTCAAATGGATTCACAGAGAGTGAGACACAACTGAAATGACTGAACAACAGCATTCCTTGTAAAACTTAATGGCCTACTTTAGTAACCAACTAGGATCACAATTCCCTGATGGCATGTGGGACCAGGAGATGCCAACCTGGGGAGAGAGCAGCTCTTAGGCCATTGGCTTTGGTGTCTCCAGTGGCCAGCCTCTGAGATGCCACCTAGTTTTTTTTATGGTTCTAGTCCCCCAGGCTCAGTGAGGAAAGAACACTGGATTGGAGAAAGAGAACCTGGGGATTGGGATTCTGAATCTCCCTCCATCTCATTCTGCGATCTTGGGCAAATCTCTCTGCAGATCTCCGTCTCCACATTGGTAACATAAAGATGTTGGAATCTAAGATGCCTGACCTTCCCTCCAGCTCTAGAGCCTGTGTGATCTCTGATCCCACTCTCCCTTTTATCTGCTTTTATCTGAGACACATTAATACCTTCCACAACTTGCCAGAAGGGATCTTTTGTCCCTCACTTGCCTTTTCTGTACAATGAGGAAACTGGACTGGTTGATCCCACATCTTCAACATTCCCTGTACTAAGGTCCTTCCTAGCTCTGACATTCCATGTCCATTGCCCTCCCAGCCATATCATTCTTTGTTCTAAGGTTCTTTATAGCTCTAATATTCCCAGTTTAAGCTCTGACATTCCTTGTTTTAAGGTTTCTCCCAGCTCTTGACATTCTTCCTTCTAAGGTCCTTCCCAGCTTTGACATTCACTGTCCTTCCCAGCTCCAATGTTCCCTGTTCTAAGTTCTTTCCCAGCTCTGACATTCCCTGTTCTAAGTTCTTTTCCAGCTCTGATATTCCCTGTTCTCAAGTCCTTCCCAGCTCCAACATTCCCTGTTCTAAGTTCTTTCCTAGCTCTAATATTCCCTGTTCTAAGATCTTTCCCAGATCCAACATTCCCTGTTCTAAGTTCTTTCCCAGCTCTGACATTCCCTGTTCTCAAGTCCTTCCCAGCTCCAACATTCCCTGTTCTAAGTTCTTTCCCAGCTCTGACATTCCCTGTTCTCAGGCCCTTCCCAGCTCCAACATTCCCTGTTCTAAGTTCTTTCCCAGAACTGACATTCTCGGTTTTCAGGTACTTCCCAGCTCTGACATTCCCTGTTCTAAGCTCTTTCCTAGCTCTGACATTCCATATCCTAAGTGCCCTGGCCAGCCACAACATTCTGTTTTCTAAAGTTCTTCCCAGCTCTGATATTCTCTGTTCTAAGCTCTGACATTCCTTGTCTTAAGATCCCTCAAAGCCTAACCATTCTTTCTTCTGAAGTTCCTCCCAGAACTGACATTCTCTGTTCTCAGGTACTTCCCAGCTCTGACATTCCCTGTTCTAAGTGCCCTGGCAGCTCTGACAATCCTCTGTTCTTTTTCTGCCTTTTTCAGCTCTGGCATGCAAGGGCTCTCTCATTCCCAACTCCCCATCCTAGATGGCCTGTTTGGCCATACAAAGGCCTGATGGATACTCCCAAGCCTAACTCTCTATTTGGGCTGTTGAGAAAACTCACTTGTCCCCGTGGGTGCTTGGAGTTTTCAGATCCCCTGGTTTCTAACTTGTCTTCCCTTAGCATCGCCTGTCCCCTGCCTCTCTAGGGCGCAGCCATCTCTGTCCTCCGTCCCCAGGGCTCAGCCATCTCTATTTTTTTTCTTTGTTTTGTTTTTTTCTGTATTCTGTTCCCCGGGAGACCATCGGGGCCCATACGGTGACACCAAGGGGAGTGGAAGAGGCGGGGGCCACAGGGACAGGGAGAGGGACAGGGAAGGCACCTGGGAGTTTCAGGATCCCCACCTCCCCTCCTTGGGCTCTCTCCTTATTCATTTCCCCAAGACTCCACACCCCCCAAGCTGTTGTTCGTACCCCGGTGAAAATGAAAAACTGCCATCCATAGGGGCCTGACAATGGAGGGCTCTCCCCACCACATGGCTCCCACGGTTTAATTTACTGTAATTCATTTTATATTGAACCAAATGATATTGTTTGTTTTTAATGGCGAAAATTCAGCATGGAGGAGTGGCAGCCAGGACTCCTCCTGGGGAAATTAGGAACACAGCTGCTATTTAAACTCTTGCCTCACTCTCCTGGGCCCCCTGCCTCTTTGGGACTCTGGAGTCACTTTTCAGGTTGAAAGATGATCCATCTCGGAAAGGGGCTCAGATGGTCAGTCTCTTTCCATGAACTCCTGAGCCAAAGTCTTCTTGCCCTGGACCCACCGCCCGGGGCGGAGATGAGGGACCAAGACCAGAATTTGTCACTCTAAAGAGGAACTTACTAGATATCGCTTACCTTCGTAGATATCGATTTAGGACCAGATAAATGGGGATTCGAGATGAATCCAGTGACTGAATTTGGAGTCACAAAGGCCCAAGTTTTTGGAAACTTCTCAGAAGGTAATGGAAGGATGGACCCATTGATCGTCGTTCAGACACTTCATGACCCCATTTGGGATTTTCTGGGCAGAGATTCTAGACTGGTTTGCCATTTCCTTCTCCAGCTCATTTGACAGATGAGGAAACTGAGGCAAATAGGGTGAAGTGACTTGTCTAGGGTCCCACAGAATTAGAATCCACCTTGGAAGTCACATAGATCAAGCCTTTCCCAAATCTCCTTACCTTCTGTCTTAAAATCAATATTAAATATCAGTCCCAAGGCTGAAGAGCAATAGGGGCTAGACAACTGGGATTACATGACTTGCCCAGGATCACATGCATGTCCCTTTATCTTTACAGAAAAGGAAACCGAGGCACACAGGCAGGAATTGACTTACCCAAGTTCACACAGACTAAAATCTTCCTTTTCCAATTCTCCACATGGTCATCTTCAGCTGTACCTTAGTGCCTCACTTTCCCAATCCACATTATGGGGATATTGTAGCCGCCGGTGTTATGAGGCACCAAGGGAATTAATTAGTTCGTTAAGTGGTGATTACATTGCTCTTCTACAGCTAGGTAATTATTAGGGAGACGAGCTCATTCCCCACGGCAGCTACTAGATGTCCCCTTCTCCTTCCCCTTCTGGTTGGAGGCAGAGGCCTTTCTGAAGCTGCTGTTCCTCCTGCCCAGTGGCCAAGGCTATAGATTCTAGACAGCCTGGCATTTTCTTCCACTAGCAGGCATGAGTTAAGTCATATTTATTCTGTCAGTCAATCAACTTTATCAAATGTGTTAACTAAAATTAATCAAATTTATTTCATCCATTTTTAGTTCATTAAATCAATATATATGTAATTTGACTTAGTCAGATTTATTTAACTCCTGCTATGTGACCAGCACTGGGACTACACAGGCAAAAATGAAGCAGCCCCCGACCTCCAGGAGTTTACATTCTCTTCAGGGAAATAATATATAAATGTATAAAAATATACTGAGTAGGGGGGCAGCTGGGTAGATCAGTGGTTTGAGAGTCAGGCCTAGAGACGGGAGGCCCTAGGTTCAAATCCAGCCTCAGACACTTCCCAGCTGTGTGACCCTGGGCAAGTCACTTGACCCCCATTGCCCACCCTTATCACTCTTCCACCTAGGAGCCAATACACAGAAGTTAAGGATTTAAAATATATATATATATATGTATGTATGTATGTATACTGAGTAAGTAAATACAAGATAAATACAAAAAAAATAAATAAATCCAAAGTTTGGGGAGGAAAGACAGTGGTAGCTTGGGGTGTACAGTAGATAGAATGCTAGCCTTGGATTCTGGATTGACTTGAGTTCAAATGCTACCTCAAATATTTACTAGCTGTGTGACTCTGGGAGAGTCATTTAATTTCCCTGAGCCTCAGTTTCTTCATCTGTAAAATGGAAATGATAATGGTACGTACCTCATAGGGTTGCTATGAGTACCATATATGAAGGAGTTGGCCAGCCATAAAGTGCTTTGATGATGATGATGATGTTGATGGTGGTGATGGAATATGATACTTAAACTGGACCTTAAAGGAAGAGAAGAATTATGGAGGGCAGAGGTGAGCAGGGACTGAATTCCAGGCAGAAGGAATAGATAGTCCAAAGGTGTAGAGATGGGAGAAGGGAATGTCATATGGGGCATAGAACAAGAAGGCTGCTTTGATGGAACCAGAGAGTGTATGAAAGGAAGGAATATCCAATAATGGTTATCATTGGATTTTGTCATTGGAAATAAGAGCCAATCAAAGACAAATAATGTCCCGAAAGGTTGGAGAAGCAGGAAGGGTTTTAAAGGCCAAACAGAGGAGTTTATATTTGATTCTAGAGGTGATAGGGAGCCACAGGAATCCACTGAGGAGAGGGTAACCATGAACAGGCCAGCGGTTTAGGAAAATCACTCTGGAGGCTGGATTGGGATTGTTGCTGTTTAGTTGTACCTGACTCTTCATGATCCCATTTGGGATTTTTGTTGGCAAAGATGCTGGAGTGATTTACCATTTCCCTTCTCCAGATGAGGAAACTGAAGCAAACAGGGTGAAGCGACTTGCCCAGGGTCACATAGTTAGGAAATATCTGAAGCCAGATTTGAACCCAAGATGAGTCTTCCTGACTCCAGGCTCAGCACTCTAGCCACTGCGCCATCTAGCTGCCCTAAAATTGGGAGAGGGAGAGATTTGAAGCAGGGGAATGAATTAGGAAATCAATGTATTAATCTAGGTGAATGGTAGTGATAAGGCTCAGGAGCTAAAATGGTGTGAAGAGAGGGAGAAATATGGAAGAGGTGCCATTGAAGAATAAACAGCAAGATTGGGCAATTGATTTGATATGTTGGGTGAGGGGGAGACTGAAGAGTTGTAACATCCAATTTGAAATACCCAATAAGCAATTAATGATTCGAGATCAAAGTTCAAGGGAGAGACTGGGGCTGGGTAGATAAATCTTCATAGGGGTGATAATTAGATCCATGAGAGCTGACGAGGTCACCAAGTAAGATTCTGAGTAAGTGGTGCCACAAGACAAGGTTATTCTGAGGACAAGACAAGCCAAGAAGATGGAGATGAGGCAGACAGAGAGAGAATCAGGTGGGTGGCCTCATTGAGTCTCAGAGAGAAGAGACTGGCCAGGAGGAAAAGACAGTCAATAGTCTCAGTTGCCACAGAGAGGTCAAAACTTAGGAAGATTGAGAAAAGACTCAAAGGTCTGGCAATTAAGAGGTTATTAGGGACTGTAGAAAGCAACTTTGGTGGAATGATGAGGTCAGAAGCCAGCTTGCAGAAGGTCAGGGAGAAAATGAGAAGAAAGGAGGTGAGTACCCAGTGAGTTTGGCTCTGAATGGGAAGGGAAATACAGGAGTGGTTGGGTCAGGTTTGGGGTTTGTTTAAAGGATGGGAAAGACTTGGGCATGTATCTAGGCAGCAGGAAAGGAATCAGAGAGAGAGAGAAGAGAGAGGAGAGAGAGAAGAGAGGAGAGAGGGAAAGAGGAGAGAGAAATGAGGAGAGAGGGAAAGAGGAGAGAGAGAGGAGAGAGAGGGAGAAAGGAGAGAGGGGGAAAAGAGAAGGGAGGGAGAGAGGAGAGAGGGAAAGAGGAGAGAGAGAAGAGAGGGAAAGAGGAGAGGAGGGAGGGAGGGAGAGAGAAGGAGAGAGGGAGGAAGAAGAGAGTAAGGGAGGGGGAGAG
>NC_058130.1:763502398-763534774 GCF_016433145.1 Gracilinanus agilis
CTCCCATCTCTGGGCCTGGCTCTCTATTCACTGAGCTACCCAGCTGCCCCCTACTATTTATCATTTTAAGCAAAGTACAATTTATTCCTATGTTTTCTCATGTTTTTAATAGGAATGGATATTATATTATGTCAAAAGGTCTTTCTTCATCTATTGATATAATTATATGATTTTTGTGGGTTCTTTCTTCTTGATGTGGTTAATTATGCTTATCATTTCCCTAATATTGAACCAGCCCCGAGTTCCTGGTATAAATCCAGTCTAGTCACAGTATATGATCTTTTTGACATATTGCTACAGTTTCCTTAGTAGTGTTTTCTTTTAAATTTTTGCATTCATTAAGGAAATTGGTCTTTCATTTTCTTTCTCTGTTTTGGCTCTACCTGGTTTTGGTACCAAAACCATATTTGTGTAATTGAAGGAATTTGGTAGGACTCCACCTATTTTTTAAAAAGTCTGTAGCATATTGGAATTAATGGTTCTTTAAAATGGTTCTCCTAAAATTCATTTGTAAATCCATTTGATCTTGGTGGGTTTTTTTTCCTTAAGTAGCTCATTTATGGCTTATTCTTTTTCTAATTTCTTTTTCTAAGATAGAGTTATTTATGTATTCTATTTCCTTCTCTGTTGAGATGGGTAATTTATATTTTTGTAAATGTTCATCCATTTCATTTAGATTGTCAGTTTTATTGGCATATAAAGTTGGATAAAATAGCCCTTATTAATTGCTTTTATTTTATCTTCATTGCCTCTGCATTCACCTTTAAATTTTTTGATACTCATAATTTGGTTTTCTTTTTTAATAATTTATTTTTATATTTATAGATTTAATAATATATTTTATTGTTTTTATTTTTTTAAAATAAAATTAGCTCCTACTTCAGGATTTTTATTTTGGTGATTATTTGGAAATTTTCAATTTTCTAATTTTGTTTTGTTTTGTTTTTTAGTTGTATGCCCAGTTTGTTGATCTCTTCTTTCTCTCTTTTATTAATGTAAGCATTTTTAAAATATAAAATTTCCCTTAAGTAATGCAAAAATTTTAGTATGTTATCTCATTGTTGTCATTATCTTTAATGATAGTCCTCAAGAGGTACATTAAATATTTCTGTTTTACTGCTTTTGTTTGGAAGTTTCTATACACTAATAATATATTTTTAATTTTTGTGAAGGTACTGTGTATAGCTGAGAATTGTTATAGTCCTTTCTGTTACCATTCAGTATTCTCCAGAAGTTTATCATATATAACTTTTCTAAAATTCTATTCATCTCTTCAATGTCTTTCTTGTTAAATTTATGTTTCAATTCATCTAGGTTCTGAGAGAGGTATATTGAGGTTTCCCATTAGAGTAATTTTACTATCTACTTCCTCTTGTAACTTATTTAACTTTTCCTTCAAGAATTTGGATGTTTTACAAACATCTCAGGGAGGAGGGAGGAGTGGAGGTGATTAAGGGAAGAAGTAGACAGTAAGGTAAGAAAGAAAGGATTGGAAGAAGGGAGAGAATTTGGAAACCCCCCCCCCAATTTTTTAAATGAATGTTATCTCAGAGACTCATGATGAAAATGCTATCTTCCCTCCGAAAGAACTGATGGAGTCTGAATGCAGACTGAACCGTACTATATTTCACTTTCTCCTTTTTTTTAATTTGAAATATCTTCCACAAAGTGACAAATATAGAAAAAATGTTTTGTGTGATTGCACATGTAAAATCTGTATCAGATTGCTTACCATCTCCAGATGAGGGGGTGGAAGAGAAAGAGAGAATCTGGAACTCAAAAAATTATTTTTAATGAATGTTTAAAATTGTTTTTATATGTAATTAGGGAAAATAAAAAAACTATTTAAAAAGAATTTGGAAGTTATGCCATTTGGTGCATATTTGTTCATTATTAATATTCATTGTCTGTCGTACCTTTTAACAAAATGTAGTTTTACTGCTTATCTATTTTAATTGGGTCTATTTTTGCTTTTACTTTGCCTGAGATCAAGATTACAATAGCTGCCTCTTTTACTTTAACTAAAGCATTATGAATTCAATTCCTGTCTCTTATTTTAACTTTGTGTATCTGTTTCTAGTGTATCTCTTGTAAAGAACGTACTGTTGTATGTTCTAGTTTTTAATCCATTATGCTATCTCCCCTTCTATTTTATGGATGAGTTCGTTCCATTAACATTCATAATTACGATTACTAACTCTGTATTTCCCTCCATTCTAGTCTTTTTTATTTGTTGTTTTTGAGGGGTTTTTTTATTGTGTTCAACTCTTCTTGACCCCATTTGGGGTTTTCATGGCAAAGATACTTGAGTAGCTTGCCATTTCATTCTCCAGCTCATTTCACAGACGAGGAAACTGAGGCAGTTTTTTTTCTTTTCCCAATGTATTCCTCTTTTAATAGACTCACACCCACCTCCTCTATCTAAGTAGAATCTTAACTGCCTTAATGATGATAAAGTTCTTAGGGGTTACCTAACATCATCTTATGATATAGAAATAGTAAACAGTTTAATATATTAAAGTCCCTTTTATTGTTTTTTATTATTATATATATAATATAATTTATTATTATAATATATTAAGTCATTGTTACCTTTTTATGCTTCTCTTAAGACTTATGTTTAAATGTCAAATTTTCTATTCACTCTAGTTTTTTTCATCAGGAATGCTTGAAAGTCCTCTATTTCATTAAATATCCATTTTTTCCCTGCAGGATTATACTTAGTTTTGCAAAGCAGGTTAATCTTAATTGTAATGCTAGCTCCTTTGCCTTTGGGAATATCATATTCTAAGCCCTCCACTCAGTGATAGTTGCTAAATCTTGTGTGATTATGGTTGTGGCTTCATGATATTTAGATAATTTCTTTCTGTACTTGCAATATTTTTTTCTTGACCTGGAAGCTGTAATTTTCTTGGGAGTTTTCATTTTGAGATATCTTTCAGATGGTAATCAGTCTGTTTTTTCAGTTTCTATTTTGCCCTCTGCTTCTAATAGATTTGGACAGTTTTCCTTTATAATTTCTTGAAATATGATTAGGCTCTTTTTCATCATAACTTTTAGGCAGTCCAATAATTTTAAATGAAAATGTATTTTTCTAGTCATGTTTTTCCCATATTTCATGTTTTCTTCTATTTTTCAGTCTTTTGACTTTATTTTCTTCTTATTGACTTATGGAATCACTAACTTCCATTTGACCAATTCTGATTTTTATGAAGTTATTTTTTTCACTTTGGTTTTGTGCTTCTTTTACCATCTGACCAATTCTGATTTTTAAGAAATTGTTTTCTTCATTATTTGAGGGTGCTTCTTTTACCAAACTTATATTCAGGACATTTAGGTAGTACAGTAGATACAGTACTAGTTAGGAAGTTAGGGTTAGGAAGACCTAATTTCAAATCCAGCCTCATGTACTTCTTGCCTGTATGACCCTGGACAAGTCACCTAACTTCTGTTTGCCTCAACTATAAAATAGGGTTGACATTAGCACCTATCTCCCAAGTTATTGTGAGAATCAAATAAAATAATCTTGCTCACTATGTTCCAGACACTGTGCTAAGCATGTAATATTTTTTATTGTTTTTATTAGTAGTGATAGTAGCATTTTACCACTTGGCTAATTCTGATTTTTAAGGAGTTATCCTCTTTAGGATTTTTTGTTCCTCTTACCTGGTTATTAGTTCTTGTTTCATAATTTACTCACATTGTTCTCATTTCTTTTCCCAGTTTTTCCCCTGCTGCTCTTATTTGATTTTTAAATTTTTTTGGTTCTTTTATAAAAATATGTTTGTTGGGTCTTCTGGGATTCTTTTTTAGCTTCTGTCCAATCTGCATTTTTCTTTGAGACTTTTTTATGTCTTTTACTTTTATGAGACTTTTACCTATAGATTTAAATTTTAAACTTTTTAAAAGTTGTACTGGGGATATGTTTGGGGAGGTCAGCAAAAATGTTTCAAGGCATTGCCTTCTTGTGTCCTGAACTTCCTTGTCATCATAGAAGCTTTTAATGGTTAGGTTCTTTTTTGTTGTTGTTTGCTCATTTTTAAGCCTGTTTCTTGACTTAGGACTTTAAAGTTGGACTCTTCAGGGAATATTGCTGATCTGAGTAGTCTTCTTGGCCTCTGGCTACTATCATAGCTTAGTGGAGTCCTATAAGTTTTCAGTGCTTCCAAAGTAGTCTGATATCAAGGAGAGGTCTCAGCTAGGTTTCCTGATCCCTCACAACCATGACTGCACTTCTCTTCCCTGGAACTGCAACCCAGAACTGTGTGATGGGCCACAAAACTGCCAAATGGCACCCAATCCTGCTCCTAAGACTAGTACAGGAATCACTTGGAATCTTTTGGATCAGGTGTTCAGCCCACCATTGTTGTCTCCTAGCTGCTGCTGCTTCCACCAGCTAGTCTTCACCCCAGTATCCACAGACTTCTCTTTCTGTCTTCTCAAGCTGCCCTGAGATAGAAAAATGACTCGCTGTGACTTTCTTGGCTTTCCCACTCAAAATTCAGTTTGGTGTGTTTTTTAAGTTATTGTACTGGGGATATGTTGGGAGAGATCAGCAAAAAATGCTGACTTCACTTGGCCAGCTTGGCTCCACTCCTCCACAGTTTCCTTTTCAATATAATCTGACCCATTTTAAAACATATCTCAGGTAGTTTGTGCATGAAAGTGTCTCGGTGCATTAGACGTAGGTGGAAAAAAACCTCATCAGACAACTATTCCAACTTACCTCTGAGGATGCAGAGAGAGGAATTACACTCCACAATGGACTCAACAAGAACTAATCCATCCTTTTCCTGAAGCCCTTCAGGAAGGAGGAGCTTAACAAAGACAACCCATTCTCTTTTGGGATAGCTCTAATCCTCAGGAAGTTTTTCCAGATAACTAACTGATATTGTCTTCTTGGCACCTTCCCAGCATTATTCTGCCCTTTGGGGCCAAGAGGAACAAAGTTAATCCCTCTTCCCCATGGCAGCCCTTCCAAGATTCAGAGAAACCTTTCCTTCCCTCCACATGAATCTTCTCTTCTCCAGGCTCAGCATTCCTAATTCCTTCGCCTGACTATGGGCAGCCAGGTGGCCCTGGGCTTGGAATCAAATCAAGAAGACTGATCTTCATGAATTAATCAGTCACCTAGTGATTACACTCCTAACCCCTCAATAGAATGACATTAGGAACAGGTGCCTGGACAAACCAAGGAGAGAGTTTCAGGATGATCCTAAAATTATATTCCACTTATTCACTAATTAAGGATAATTGAAAACTGAGTGCTACTTTACCAGGACAAAAGTCAATTTTGGTTTTGATAATTAAGAAGCTCAGTGAAATCTTGCATTGCTGTCTCCCTAATTCAACCATGTCTGGAACAAATGTGATAGAAAATAATCTGTAAAAGCTTGTCTCCCTGCCCCAAACTCCCTAAACATTTCCATCTAGGACAGTGATGGTGAACTTTTTAGAGGGGCAAGTGATGTGAGAAATATCCTCAGGTGTGTGTGGAGAGGAGGAGGGGAGCAGCTCAGCCTGACATGCCTCTTACTTTCTAGTAACAAACTTTGGTGAACTACGTGTGCCCACAGAGAGGGCTCTAAATGCCTCCTCTAGCACACGTGCCATAGGTTCACCACTATGGATCTAGGATATCATTGATAAGAAATGAGTGTTGGACTAGGAATGAAGGAAAGACTTGTTGGAATCCCACCTCTTCAGTATCTGACTCAAAGACACATAAATTGTGCCACAGACTGATTCTTCCAGAATATCACACAATACATTTTAATAAATATTTTGTGGGTTAAAAAAAACTAGCTGTGTGACCCTGGGCAAGTCATTTATCCCTATTTGCCTCAATTCTTCATCTGCAAAATAAGCTGGAGAAGAAAATGGCAAACCACCCCAGGATCTTTACCAAGAAAATCCAAATAGGATCACAAAGATTCAAACAACTGAAAAAAAAAAACCAACAAAGATCTTCATATGGTACGGTCTTTCAAGACCCTTCGCTCTCCTGATGGCTCTTTAAATTCCTAGTCAATCCCCTTTCTTCATCTTCCCTGTTTCCAATTTTTCTGCCATTTCCCCCTGAATCTTAGAGCTGAAAAGTTCTTTATCATCCTCATCCTGAGTAAAAATAAAGAACACTCAAGGATCAGGGATTTTGCCAGTGACTATCCCTATTACTGCCACAAGTTACCACCCATCTCCTCATTAGTAGGAAGACTTTGAGAGTTTCTGGGGCATCTTTCATCCAACCTGGTAATGATCCCCTCTCTGCTGACTTAGGTTGGTCCTCCGTCCGCAGACCAACAGTTGATGTCATTCTGCTGAAAATTCTACACGCAGCTGGTTCATCAGGAACCACCAACTTGGGCTATAGCTTCAGATTGAAATAGCAGCATCCCCCGGAGGGACGAAGCTGACTGTCAACCCCCTTACACCCTCTAGTAGAGGTGTAGGGTTTCCATCCCCCTGAAATGCAATCTAAATGCCTGCTCCCTTCACCTTTTGATTTTTCCTGGGAGGCAGGCAGCCGCCGGGTGAGGGCAGCGGGCAGGGGTTGCCTCTCCCTGACACTGGTCTCTACCCCCATTAGAAGCTGGCTTAAGTGCTTCTAGATACTGATTAATGGCCCGTGGAGGTCTCAGAGCATCATTATCATGGGTGTCCAAGCCCCTCTGACATTGCCCTTTGGGTCTTTAACCATAATCATAATTTATGCCTTTGGTGTGGTTACAGGGCAAGTTCTATCTGGTGATTGAGGAGCTGAGCCAGCTGTTCCGGTCACTCGTTCCCATCCAGCTGTGGTACAAATACATCATGGGAGATGATCCCTCCAATAGCTATTTCCTAGGAGGGATCCTTATTATCCTGTACAGCCTTTGCAAGGTGAGGTGGAGCAAGGAAAGGAGATTTCCCATACTGGGAGAAACAGATGGTTCTTCTTCAGCAAGGGAGGAGGGAGGAAAAGAGCCCCCACTGGATCATTACCATTATCTCTTGCTTATGAAGTGGACCATACGTATAGTGTCCATGAATCAAATTAGTCTAAATTAGCTCGTGATTCCACGTTTTTTTTCTTAATCTAAGAGAGCAAAGGGTAGAGAGAAAAAGAATAATATTAACAGTCATATGTGGTAGGGATTTCAGATTTTTTTTGTTCCCCTTAAATTATTATAAGATTATGGTCCATGAACTGGATCATTGGTTTTATTAGAATGCAGGTCAGCATTTTATCTGCAATTTAGACTCTTAGAGATTTGCTTAGAGCACCCAAATGTTAAGCGACTTACCTAAGGGTTCATGACTAATATATATCAGAGGCACAACTTAAACCTGGGTCATCTTGACTCCTTAGCCTGCTTTCTCTCTGCTATATCACAGTGCCTCATATCTTTCTACATTTATCAGCTCTAAAATGATGGTGGTTTCCCCAGTGCACCTCATGCTCTTTTGTATAGTTATTAAGAAGCAAGAGGCACAGTTTCTAGCCCCATTTCTGCTACTTGGTCACTGTATAGCTATGGGAAATGGGCATTACCTCTCTTAGCTTGTTTTTTCATCTGTAAAATAATTTAAAAGTTTAATTTAATTTAATTTATTAATTATAAAATATTAATGAAAATTAAAATTAATTTAACAAATTAATTTAATGAATAAATAGATTTGAATTTAAAAAATAAAAAATAAAATAAATTAGAGACTTGATGTAGGATTCGAAGTCAGGTCTTCCGGACTTAAAAATCTCTACCTTAGTGGAGTTTATAGCACTCAAGAGATTATTATAGGGTTTATTTTACATCAGTCATAGGATCATTGGTTGAAAGCAAAAAAAAGGGCCTTAAAGAATACCTCTCCATTTAGCAGATGAGGAAACTCAGCCCAAGACAGTTTAAATGGTTTGCAGAAGGTCAGACAGGCAAGTAAGTGCCTGAGAGAGGATTTAACTCTAATTCCCTAACTTCTTGGAGTTTCCAGCTCTCAAGAGACTTTTATGGGGATTAAACCAGTCAAGAGTCACTAAGTAAGGGGCAGGTAGGCAGCACAGTGGTTAGAGCATCAAGTGTGGACTCAAATCAAGTCCTGGTTTCAAATACAGATCCTAACTGTGTGACCCTAGGCAAGTCACTTAGCCTCAATTGCCTTGCCCCTTGTAAGAAATAAAATGGATATAAAAGGATAGATTTAAAAATATTAGAGTTTTACCAGTGGAAATGCATGTCGGCTATGGGGGGGGGGGTGAATGGGAAAGTAAAAACATGAATCATGTAACCATGGAAAATTTTTCTAAAAAATGAAATTAAAAAAAAAACATTAAAAAGTATAGCAACCCCCCCAAAATAAATAAATATATGCCTTCCGCCAAAAAAAAAAATAGGGCTTTAAAACATTTATTAACAGCCATTAGAAAAGTGAAACCATGTGCCATATTAAAAGTTAGTTTGAAAGGACCGTCATTACCTCCTCCTCCCATCCTGGCTCCTGTTCCCAAGTCAGAAAAGAGGAAGTACCAATCCAGTCTCCCACTATTTATCCTTCTATCTACAGGATTACACTTCCTCTTTTCTGACTTGACAAGAGCCAGTTGGCTCTTGGGAAATGTAGTTTGAAAGAGCCCTAAATATCCACAGGAAGTTTAGATCAGGGACCTCAAAATTAGTTCAAGGACCCCCAAATTTCCAATTTCGCATCCTGCCACTTTCTATTTTAAAATTGGCCCTAAAAATATCAATAATATGGAAATAGATCTTGATCAATGACACACGTAAAACCCAGTGGAATTGCTCATCAACTATGGGAGGAGGTGGGGAAGGGAGGGAAAGAACAAAAATCTTGTAACCATGGAAAAATATTCTAAATTAATTAATTAAATAAAATTTTCCAAATTCAAAAAAATTACTAAAATTGGCACTAAGAGAAAAGGAAGGAAAAATTTTTTAAAAGTTAATAAGAATTAGTTAAGCACCTGTTGCACATTAGAGACTATGCTGGGTGCTAGGATTACAGAGATTAAAACAAAACAGCCCCTGCCTTCAAGAAGCTTGTTGGAAAAAAAAAACAATTTAAAATTAAAAAAAAGAATCAGCTTGTTGGGGAAGGCGAGTGGGGGAACAACTTTTACTCAGATGTCAAACATAAACAGTACAGAGTCAGCATGAATGAGATAATGCGGATGGGAGCTCTTTGGGAAATGATGAGTGCAAGCCACATGGGAGATATTACAAATTCCCCAGAATCTAGGGCCATGATGGAATCTCTAGACCTTGTGTGTTGGAAAGACAGCATCCAAGGATTACGCTGGAAGGGACCTTGTCTCAATTCTTAACCTTGCAAAGGTTCAAGTAGTGTTTGATTCTTCTCGCCCGCCCCAGGGTGGGTGGGCATTGGTAGGACAGAGTACCTTCTACCGGTATGGAAAACAGTTGGTCATTAGGCTTTCTTCTTCCAGTCATTTGACATCTGTGGCCGGTTGGGTGGCGTAAGGAAGGCCCTGAAACTTTTCTGCACCCCTCAGGTGAGTCCCATTCAAATGAAGGTCCAAAAATGTTGGGTGGTCAATTAAAGAAGTTTCGGGGATTCCCTCCTTCACAACACCCCCAAGAGCTTTATAGGTGTGATATGGGCATGGCATTGGTCAGAGGAGACTCTAGGTCTGGAATGAGCCAGCATTAGGAAGACCCACTAAGTTCCAAGAGCTGTGTGCTAAGCCCTAAGGATTACAAAGACAGAAGAGCTCGTAGGCTAGTGGAAGGAGGAAACCCTTTGACTCCAGCTGGCAGTTGGGGAGAGGGAGTGAGGATGGGCACCTCTAGGAGTCTTGGCACACAACAGCATTAACAGCAGACACTAGTTAGATGTCCACTGTGAGCAGAGAATCCCTTGGACTTCATCTCCCAGAATCCTTTTCCCTTCATGCACGTAGCATCCTTACGTAACGTTTAGACGTTTGGTGTCATTCCGCCTCTTGCTCTCTTCTCTCAAGACCAAGGCTGGGTGAGCACCCTTTTTATTCTGAGGTTTTATTTTCCTTTTTTCTTCAAGTTAGTCTTAATAAATCTTATTCAATATAATACTTGGATATAGTATATATATTAATTTTTAATCTTACACACTTAACCTCCATTGCCTAGCCCTGACCACTCTTCTGCCTTAGAACCAATACACAGTATGGATTCTAAGATGAAAGGTGAGGGTTTAAAAAAAAAAGAAATAGAGCCTTTTAAGCATGGGAACCAGCCCATTCTGGGAAGACGGGGAGATGGAGAGGGAGGGAATTCTAATCACTCACTCACTCACTCAGTGGACGTTGATTAAGTGCTTTCTCTGAACCTGCACCCCAGGAGAACAGTCTGTGCCACATAACTGTGGACAGGAGCCTGTTCTTTAACTAGAAACCATGCTTCTCTTCTCCCTTCTTCCCCACCCAGAACTACGGAGTCCGGGCCACGAGCCAGCAATGTGCCGAGGCTGGGGAGATCTGTGCCATTTGCCAAGCTGAGTTCCGGGAGCCTTTGGTACTGATGTGCCAGGTGAGTGAAAGCCGTCCCCCCCCATTTCCCAACCTGGAGGGGCCAAGGGAGACTTTCTGAGTTAGAAGAGACCTCAGGGGCCATCAGGTTCACCCTTACTTGACCAAGAATCCCTGTGGTTGTGCCACCCCATGGACCTGGTTGTCCAGCCTCCACTTGAAGACCTCCAGGAAGGAGGAGCTCACCGCCACCTGAGGCAGCCCTTTCCACCCTTGGACGGCGTGACTTGTTGGGAAGTTTTTCCTGACATCATTGCTAAAGCTGTCTCTTTGCCGCTTCCCCCCATGGCACCTGGGTCTGTCCACTGGGGCCAAGCCTAACTAGTCTCATCCCTCTTCATGTGACAGCCAGCCCTTGGAAGGGCTGTGTGAAGTCACGGTCCCTGGAGTCCTGGGTCATGTGAAGGAGGAGACTGACGACTTTGCTCAGGCCCCTGGGGATGGTGGTCCAGATTCCCAAGCCCCAGAGCCCCTGGGGAGGAGAACTGTGGTTCAGGGACCCGTCTGTGGGCACAGGAGCTGGCAAGCCTCTTAGCCATCTCCTCATCGACGCCTGTTTTCGTGCCCCTTAAGAAAAAGAGTATTGACATCCCCACCTACTTAGGGCTCTCTCTCTCTGTGTTAAAGCAAACTGAATAGCTCTTCCAGGAGTCCTAGTAGGTTAATTCATTAGTCTGCTATTTAATAAACATTTGTTAAGCACCTATTATGTGCCAGGCACTGTACTAGGGATACAAAAAGAAAACATTCCCTGTCCTCAAGAAGCACCCATTCTATTGAGGGAAAGCAGTCTAGGAATGATTATACAAAAAGTAATTTCTGGAAGGAGGGGACATCGGGATGGTCTTCCTTTAGATTTAGAACCAAAAGGGATCCCATGGGCCATTGAGTCCACCCCCTCCCCCATTTTACAGATGAGGAAACTGAGGCCTATGAAGATGACATGTATAGGTAGTGTCAGAGGTGAGATTTGAACCCAGGACTGAAGTCCATAGCCAGTGCTTTTTCCATCCTGCCTTGCTGCCTCCTTCAAAATGAGTCAGGGGGGCAGCTGGGTGGCTCAGTGGATTGAGAGCCAGACTCAGAGATGGGAGGTCCTGGGTTCAAATCTGACCTCAGACACTTCCTAGCTGTGTGACCCTGGGCAAGTCACTTGATCCCCATTGTCTAGCCCTTACCACTCTTCTACCTTAGAACCCATATACAGTATTGTTTCTAAGATGGATGGTCAGGGTTTAAAAAAATGAGTCAGTTCTCATTTTGTCACATCATAGACTTGGAGGCAGGAGAGATCTTTGAGGCCATCACATCCTGCCCCTTCATTTTACAGATGAAGAAACTAAAGCATGACCTTTGAAACAGCATGCAACTATTAAGTATCCAAGACAAGATTTGAACCCAGGTCTTCCCAGCTCCAAGTTCAGTGCCTCACCTTCTCTCTTCTAGAGATTCTAAGAAGCAGATGTGGTAGGGGGAATGCATTACAGGCATGAGGGACAGACAGGGCAAAGGCACGACAGTGGGAGATAGAATATTGTGTATGAGAACAGCAAGAAAGTCACATAGAATATATGCAGGAAAAACAATGCTCAAGGGGCAGCTGGGTAGCTCAGTGGATTGAGAGCCAGGCCTAGAGACGGGAGGTCCTAGGTTCAAATCTGGCCTCAGACACTTCCCAGCTGTGTGACCCTGGGCAAGTCACTTGACCCCCATTGCCTACCCTTACCACTCTTCTGCCTTGGAGCCAATACACAGTATTGACTCCAAGACGGAAGGTAAGGGTTTAAAAAAAAATAATAATAATGCTCAATAAGCTGGAAACGGTTGACTAGAGGCAAGCTGTGAAGACCTTTAAAAACTAAACAGAAGGAGGAAGCGAGGTGGCTCAGTGGACAGAGAGCCAGGCCTGGAGACAGGAAGGAGATCCTGGGTTCAAATGTGACCCCTATACTTCCTAGCTGTGTGACTCTGGGCAAGTTACTTAACCACCATTGCCTAGCCCTTACCGCTCTTCTGCCTTGTTGGAACCAACATTTAGTATTGATTCTAAGATGGAAGGTAAAAGTTAAAAAAAAAAAAAAAACAAGAATTTACATTTTATCCTAGAAGTCAAAAGGAGCAACTGGAGGGTTTTGACCCATGGAGTGATGGGGTCATACCTATGCTTTGGGAATATCAGTTTGGTGGCCATGTGAGTGATGGTCTAGAGAAGGAGAGTCTGGAGGCCAAAAGACCCCTCTGCCATAGTCTAGGTGAGAGGGAACCAGAGTGACAGCTATGGGAGGGAAGGGAAGGGAGGGCGAATTGTCAAGTGGAATCGATAAAGAAGGCAACTCATTGGATGACTTTGCCAAGAAAATCCCGAATGGGCTCACGGAGAGTCAGGCATGACTGAAACCACACGCCAACAATGACAATAAGTGAATGAGGAGGAAGAGTTGATGATGAATGAGGTTAGGAATCTGGTTCCTGGAAGGATGATAGATAGTGGCTTCTAGAGAAATCGAGACGTTAGCAAGAGAGATCAATTTGAGGCGAAAGAGAATGAATTTTATCCTAGACGTGTTGTGTTGGAGATGCCTACAGGACATCCAGTTGGAAATGTCCAAGAAGCAGTTGGTCATGTAGGGTTAGAAGACAAGGGAGAGGCTTGGGCTAGATATTGAGATCCGTTTCTTCATCTATGGAAAGAGGAGGTTGAACTGGATAATGTGGAAGACCCCCCTCCAAAGCCTTTGCTCTTTGAGGGATATTTGAGTTTGGGGTTCTTAATCTTCTATGGTAGAGGACATACCAACAAACATCGAGACCCAGAGCCTTGAAATATAATTATGCCTATATGTCTTGACTCCTTGTTGGAATATGAGTTCCTTAAACTCCTTGAGAGAAATGACAATTTTTTTGTTTATCTACTTTGTATCTACGAAGCTTGGCCCCCTCAATCCTATCAGCTTTTATGTACTGTCTTCCCCACTAGAATGTAAGTTCCTTGAGGGCAGAGATTGTCTTTCTGCTTGTGATTGTATTCTGAGGGTGCTTTGACTCTTAAAAAAAAATCCTTACCTTCTGTCTTAGAATTGATGCTGAGTATTGGTTCCAAGGCAGAAGAGTGTAAAGGGCTGGACGATTGGAGTTAAGTGACTTGCCCAAGGTCACACAGGCAGGAAGTGTCTGAGACCAGATTTGAACCCAGGACCTCCTGAATTCAGACCTGACTCTCTATCCACTGGGCCACCTAGGCTCTTAATAAATATTTGTTGACTTGACTAGTGCAATGCCCAACTGTGTGGTACCTTCTTAATAAAAGTTCATTAGACCATATCTTAATGCTCATTGTATCTCCTGTAATTCTTAGCATGGTCCCTTCCATGTGACAGATGCTAGATGAATAAACTAATTTTCAAAAAACAATTCAGAGGACAGCTAGATGGCTCAGTGGATTGAGAGCTAGGCCTAGAGACAGCCTCAGACATTTCCTAGCTATGTGACCCTGGGCAAGTCACTTAACCCCCATTGCCTAGCTCTTACCACTCTTCTTTCTTGGAACCGATACACAGTATTGATTCTAAGACAGAAGCTAAGGGTTTTAAGAAATAAATAAACAAATAAATAAGCAGATAAATAAATAAATAAATGGATGAATGGGTGGATGGATAAATTAATTAATTAATTGATTGATAAGTGGATAGATAGATAAATAAATGAAAGTTCATTAGATGAGTTTCCTTTGCATGCAAATTTAGCATTGTGGTACCCTAGAAAGAGCCATGAATTTATTATTCGTAGACTTGAGTTCATATCCCATCGCTGCTATTTACCTAACTTATATGACTTGACACAAGTCATTTCTATTCTCTTAGCCTCAATTTCTTCTAGAAAAATGAGAGAGTTGGACTAGATGTCATCTAGGTTTCCTTTTCCAGCTCTAAATGGAGGATCCTAATTTTGCATCCCCACCCTCAGCATCCAGCCCAAAGCCTACAGTAGTAGGTACATCATAAATGCTGGTTGAGGTTGGGCAAATTTGAATGACCAGAAGGATGCCCTTGATAGAAATAAGGAAGCCAAAAAGAGGGGTGGAAGGTAGAGTTTCTCTTTTGATCACATACTCCTCCCACTCCACTCTTTGTCCCCACAGCATGTCTTCTGTGAGGAGTGTCTCTGCCTTTGGTTCGACCGGGAGAGGACGTGCCCTCTCTGCCGTTCGGTTGCCGTGGAAACCCTGAGATGCTGGAAGGATGGCACCACTTCTGCCCATTTCCAAGTGTATTAGGTCAGAAGACTTTCAGACCAGTGGAAAGGCCCAGGGGAGCAGATGCTGAGAAGGTCCCCCGGATCTCCATCACCCACCAATCTCATTTAGATGGTTTGTTCCCAACAAAGCCTCCTGTCCTCAGCCACATTCCATGAAGTCTATGCTGGTGAATAGCTGCTAGTTTGAGTCTCTTCCATGGGACCTTGTTCACTCTAGATCAGAACTGAGACCCTTGCTTCTCTATCCTTCCCTCCCTTCTCCTCCATAGACTAATGAAAGCCCCCAACCCTGATGATGGTCTCATCCCTTCTCAGCCAGGTCCCCTACAAATCAGCCCTAAAAGAATCTGACATGGTTCCATTGAATCGCCCAATCTTTGAGCCTTTCTTACCCCTCAGGAAGTAGTGGACAGTCTTAGTCACCTAACTAGTCGTGCTGTGCTCCCAACCCCCAGCTAGGTGGTATGGCGAGTAGCACACTGGATTTGGGGTCAGTAAGACCCAAGTCCAAATGCTGCCTTGACAGACACTAACTTTATGACCTCTGGCTAAGGCACTTATATTATTATATTATTAGTATATAATCTTTCTGAGCCTCGAGGTTCCTCATTACTAAGATGGGCATAATAATACCTACCTCACAGGGTTGTTGTGAGGATGAAACAAGATAACATGGGAAGTACTTTGCTCTATAAATGCTTCTGGTAGGACTGTTTGTATTATAGTGACCTGCTTCCTGGATAGGACTGATGGTTTGGGCTGTCATCTGGGTCATTGTGGAGAAGAGCAAAAGTGGACACAAATGTTGGGAACATCTGTTGGCTTTCATGAAAAGAAACCACTCCCCTCCCCATGTCCCTTGCTCAGTAAATTGGGTATGCATTTACTCCATCCTAGGCACTAGCCGCCATGCTGGTGGTGGTAGGTTCCTTTGCATAGCAACCACAAAACCCTAGGAATCCCCCTCACCAGAGGTATCCAAGAAGATGTCAGATGCCCATCTTGTTGGGGTTCTCCAGAGTGGATTCCTGTTTGGGTGAAAGCTGAAGTAGATGGCCTTGGAGGTCCTTTCCCACCTTGGGATGCTAAAAATATAGCCATTCTGGGAAACTCTAGAAAGCCTCATGGACCACAGGTTAGGAGGGATAACTACATTTGTGGATGGGGCGGGCAACCTACTGCCTGGATGTAGGTGCCGTTCAGTCCCTCCTCCAGCACACAGAGCTTTGTTCTCTTTTCATATTCTTCCTCCCCCCTCCCCCATTCTCATTCCTCTTCTGCCTCCTTTCCTCTTCCTCCCTCCCCCAACTGCCACCTATTTCTATGTATTATAGTTATATCACCTACATACATTTATGTGTACACGTTGGCTCCCAATTAGAGTAGAAATTCCTTGAGGGCAGAGGCGGGATTTTTGTCTCCCCTGCACTTAAAGTTGCTTGTTGAGTGACTGACCGTTCCCCTTGCCTATGTACGCTGGCGGCACCCATAGGCATTGCTTCATCCTTCTGGAAGGCCAAAGAGACGGTGCACATTCCTGATTTTTACCCCCTCTGGGAGGTGTGGTTGTGGCATTGGGCCCAGTCATACTTGGGTTCCTCTAACTTATGCTCTGAGGGGTTTTTATTTTTATCATCTACTTCCCCTTTGAGAGGGATCCTGGCATAGTGGATAGAGGCTAAAGCTTTAGAATCAGAATGATCTGAGTTCAAGCCCAACCTCTGATAGATAATTGATTTAAGCCATCCATAAGCTAATTAGCATCTCATTACTTTGAAAAATGTCAGCCAGGTGTATCAGTGCAAGGAATTTCCACATGGGGAATTCTCCACTTCCATGAAATTATAAGTCCAACCCAAGCAAAACCCTTCCTTCCAGCTTCTTCCCTCCTCCCTAGGATCCTAGATTTTGGTCTAGAAGGCACTTCAGATGCCATCAAGTTATATATTATCCCCTCATTTTATTGCCCAGGAAGGTCACCGGGGCAATAAACCACAAAGGCATCTACAAAGCTAGAATTTGAACTCGTATCCTTGTACTGTGCTGCTTCCCAGATTATCTTCAAGGAAATCACCACATCCCATTCCACAAAGAGACCTAATGAAAGGAAATATCTTGACACTATTTTCATTTTTAATATTATTTTTATTCCATCACCTTCATTTTTTTTAACATTTCCCCTCTTCTTCTACTACCCAGAAAGATAAAAGGCAATTCAGCCAAACCAATTAAGGCATGAAGTGTGCCTAGCAGCATGTACATCATTTTTTTTTTTACCCAGACTCCCACCTTTGCAAAGAAGAAAGGGAGATGCTTCTTCTCAACTCTGATCCAGGGTCAATCGTGATCATTGTAATTATACAGCATTCAGTTTCAGGGAGGGTTTTTGGTTTTGTTTTGGGTGAGGTTTTTTTTTGTTGTTGTTTTTTTAATGTTTGGCCTTTTTCACATTTCTCTTTGCATAGCAACCACAAAACCCCAGGAATCCTCTGCCTATCCCTCTGTGGCCTCTTCTATGCCAACCGTCTTGCTCTCAGCCTGGGCCTTAACACAACTCATTGATGCCAGAGCTCAGGAAGTGTGTAGGTTTTCAGAGAAGGAGGGGGAGGGAGAGCAGCCTGTCTGGTTAATAAGCAGATTATCCCACAGTCCTCAGGAGCGAGGCCCAGCCGTCTTGCTGTCACCAAGCCCCCAGACAGGATTATCCGAGTGCTTCCATCCGAACAGCCATGGGGCATTTCTTGGGGCATGGAGCGAGCTGGGACCTTCTCCATCGCTCAACAATTTTGGCGTTTTCCCGGATCCCAGTGAGAGATCACCTTCCAGGGCAGCGTGGCATCTTTCATGCTCCGTTACTATGGAAATAGCTATGATGTTCAAATCCCACTTGCCCAGATAAACAGGCAGGAAGGAGGGCACCTGAGGGAGATGCTGCTATATGTATGTATCAGCTTGGCCCTTCTTCTCTTCTCTTTTTATTAGCCTTAAGGAAAAAAACCAAAGGCGAGCATCAGGAGGCCCGGCAACTGGTTTATCATAAAAATTTCCCTGCATGCAGACACAGCAGAGGCACGATAAATTAGAGCCAGAGAAGGCTTATTAGCCGGGGCCGTGTGTGATCTAGGAGAGAAAGTGCTTTTTGGAGGTATCAGGAGACCCCAAATTGGGTTTCTAGCTTCCCTCACCCAATCCAGGATCTTGGAGAAGCCCCGAGGCAGGCTTTATGCTGGCAAACTGAAGCATATGGACAGTAAGAGCCCAGGAGAGAATGCAACACTTCCTATACAGGCAGAGGGGACTCCTGGGGAATCAACATAGTGGGGGTTCATTAAAAATCTCCCACGCCTGTATGGTTGCTTCTCTGGATTTTTCCAAGCAATGGAGTCCAGTTCTCTGAAACAGGTAACCATCAGACCCATGATCCAGAGGATCTTACTCCCCAAAACACAGCCAGTGGAGAGTTCCCAGAAGGGCATTATTATTGTTCCCTAGCTAGGCAGGGCTGGAGGAGGCTTGAGAAGCCATCTGGTCCAACCCCTTCATTTTACAGAGAAGAAAACTGAGACTCAGACCTTAGGATCATAAGGAAGACCAGAGGCTATCTGGCCCAATCCTCTATATTTTATAAAAAAGGAAACAAACCCAGGAAGCTTCTTCTGGGTCTCCAGAGGTAGGATTTGAACCCGAATTCTCTTGAATATAAATTTATAGCCCTTTTGCTATACCATGCTGGCCCCTTAAGTTCCAAATGAGGATTTTATATCTCTTCAGATAGATTTAGAACTGAAGAGAACCTCAGAGACCAAGTCCAAGTCCCTCATTTTGCAGATGATGAAACTTGAGTCCCGGAGATGCTAAATGATTTGCCCACAGGGGCAGTTGGGTAGCTCAGTGGATTGAGAGTCAGGCCTAGAGATGGGAGGTCCTAGGTTCAAATCTGGCCTCAGACACTTCCCAGCTGTGTGACCTTGGGCAAGTCACTTGACCCCCATTGCCCACCCTTACCACTTTTCCACCTAAGAGCCAATACACAGAAGTTAAGGGTTTAAAAAAAAAAAACAACAAAAAACAATAAATGATTTGCCCACGAACACACAAGGAGGAAGCTAGGACCTTCTTACTTTCTTGTAGTAATACCAGTTATTACTAATTTGTACCAAAATTATTAAAAAATTAATTATTTGTAGGATTAGTAATTAGTATAAAATATGAATTCTATCCATTAGTGTGAAATATTCCAAAGAATTAATATTTTGATTTTTTAAAGAGCTTTAGTGGCCAACGAACTCATTTTTAAAAATGCAGCTTTTCAGGCTGGCTTTAGCCCCACGGTTCCTTCCCCGACTTAAAACTAATGCATAAAAAAATTCCAAAAAAATAAAAATGCAACTTTTGCTTTTTGTCAGTTTACATTTATTTTCTCTCCTTTCTGCCTCCGATGGAAGCTGGGGAAGACAAGAAAAACAAAACCCTTGTAATAAGTGTGAATAGTCAAACAAAATGAATTCCCACATTGGCTTTGTTCAAAAAGTCCGTATTGGTCCGTTTCCCAAATTTATTACTTCTCTATCAGGAAGTGAGTGGCATGGATGGTTTATCATCATTGAGTCTCTGGAATCATCAATTCCCTTTTTTTTTATAGAGGAGGAAACAGAAGTCCCAAAAGGAAATGACTTGCTCAAGATCACCCAGGTAGCCAGTGGCCGGTTTGAGATTCCAATCAAGACCTTTTAACTCTGAATCCAAACAGAACCCCTTCCACTAAATACTGCCCTGGGGGTCTGAAAAAAACATCTGATAGGCTCCTATGTTGAAAGCCAGAAGAGACCCTGGTGGCTATACCTAATTCCTTATTTTATAGATATATAAATCTGTAAATAAGCAGATATCTAAATGAGTATATAAATGAGGCACAAAGATTAAGTAATTTGCCTGGGATTCCACAAGTAAGTAGTGAATTTTATTATGATAAGGAGAGCATTAGGAAATATTAGAGAGAGAACTTGAACCCAGGTCTTCTTGACTACAAAGCTGGTTTTCTGTCCAATGGGCTGCTGCCTTTTTTAAACCTGGGGCATCCATCCATGGACGCATAGGCTCTCAGCATGAGGAAGAGGATCTTCAGAAGGGGATAACCGCTTCTCGAATGTGGCGAGGCACTGAGACTCGCCCAGTGTTGGGTCTGTGACTTGGTACTTTCAACAACACACATGTGCTTTCCAGTAGGGGCATCTCCTTGACTCCTACACCAAGCCCTCTCCGAGCATCTGGCAACAGCTGTTACTGGGGCACAGTGGATGAAGCTCTGGGTTTGGGGCTCCCCCGAATTCAAATCCTGCCTCTGCCACTGACAGACTGTGAGCTTGGGTTAAACACAGCCTCTCTGATTTTGGCAAAGATGGCCAATGATGGGAATACTCAATGCTGGAGGAGTTGACTGAAAACAGGAGTGCTAGTGACCTGTGAATGGAGCTATGAATTGTTCTCTCCATTCTAGAAGCAATTTGGGTGTGAGGGGGAAAGCATGGTCTACAATATCTTTGATTCAGAGATTCTACTGCTAGGAATATGCCCCAAGGGGGTCAGAGACTAAATAATGATCATATAGACACCAAAATCTTTATTAGAGCATTTTTTTTGTCGTAGCAAAGAACTGGAAACAAAGTTATTGCCCATCATTTAGGGAATGGCTTATCTCAATGTGGTCCTTGAGCATCATGGAACATTTTTGTTATAGGAAACAATGAATATAATGGATACAGAAAGCACAGATAGACCTATGTGCACTGATACAAAGTCAAATGAGTAGAACCCGGAAAACAAGGTATACAGTGACCATAATTGAACGTAAAAAAACAATCACTGAACAAGAGACACTAGATGTTTTTTTCAGTCATGTCTGACCCTTTGTGATCCCATTTGGAATTTTCTTGCAAAGATACTAGATTGATTTCCCATTTCCTTATTTTATAGATTTTTTTTTATAGATATTTATCTTATTTTATAGGAAACTAAGGCAAAGAGGGTTAAGTGACTTGTCCGGGGTCACACAGCTAGTAAATATCTGAGGCTGGATTTGAACTCATGTTCCCCAGAATTCAAACCTGGGACTCTATTCACTGTGCCTCCTTACTCTCCTTGGACACTGAATACTGCATAATTATAATAACCAAACTGATCTTGAGTTATGAGAAGCCCTCCTTCCCTTCTTTGCAGAAGTGGGGGACTCTTGGTACAGAACAGTGGTTCCCAAACTTTTTTGGCCTACTGCCCCTTTTCCAGAAAAAATATTACTTAGCTCCCTGGAAATTAGTTTTTTTTTTTAATTTTAATAGCAATTAATAGGAAAGATAAATGCACCTGTGGCCATCACCGCTACCCTGAATCGCTGCAACACCCACCAGGGGGCGGTGGTGCCCACTTTTGGGAATCACTGGTATAGAATATCACACAAATGTCAGACTTTTGTAATGGGTTTGTTAACTTTAATTTTCTTATAATTTTGTTATAAGGGGTAGCTTTCTGGGAGGGGGAAGAAGGGAGATACTTTGGAAGATGTAGGTCAGGGGTTCCCAAACTTTTTTGGCCTACCGCCCCCTTTCCAGAAAAATATTACTTAGCGCCCCCTAGAAATTAATTTTTTTTAAATTTTAATAGAAATTACTAGGAAAGATAAATGCACCTGTGGCCATCGTCGCCTCCCTGGATCGCTGCAGCACCCACCAGGGGGCGGTGGCGCCCACTTTGGGAATCACTGATGTAAGCGATAAAGAAATCAATTAAAATTGATTTTAAAAAAGAAACAACATGAGGAATACAGAGAAGCATAGGAGACCTTATATGAACTGATGCAAAGCAGAATCAGGGAAACTTGATGTACAATGACTACAATAATGTAAATGGAGAAAGAAAATTGGAACCGAATGCTATGAAATGATAATGACAACATGGCCCCAAAGAAGAGATAAGAAAAGCCATTTCCCTCCTTTCTTTGAAGTGGGGGGTGGGGACAATGGGTATGGGAAACTGCATAAAAAGTCAGTGTTTTTCAATATATTGCTTAATTTTGTTGATCTGCTTTTCTGTTCCCTTTTAAAATTTCCTTATTTCAAAAAATGACTCTCAAGAAAGGAGAAGGAGGGATACATTGAGAAATATAGGTGATAAAAATTTATTTCTTTTTCTTCCCCCCTCCAAAAAAAATAAAAGAAAGAAAGAAAATGAGAGAAAGAAAGAGAAGGAAAGAAAGAAGACAAAGAAGGGAAGAAAAAAATTTAAAACAAAGGAGGAAAGAGAAAAACAAGCACTTTTAAAATGTCTATTTTGGGCCAGGTGCTTTATAAATATTATCTTGTTTAATCCTTACAACCACCTTGAGAAGTGGGTGCTTTTATTGTCCCCATTTTATCACCAGGGAAACTGAGGCAGGCAGACAGTTGAGGAAACTGAGGCAGGCAGAGGTTAAGTGGTTTGCTCCAAGTCACACAACTAGAGTCTGAGGCCAGATTTCAGCACATGAAAACGAGTCTTCCTGATTCCAAGCTGCCTCTGAACAAGATGCCCTCCAAGGTCCTTCCTAGTTTTCTGTCATTGATCTGCTAACCCCGAGACCCAAAAGAGACCATGGATTGGCTTGGAATTGGTGAGGAAGAAGAGAATTGCAGGCAGAACCCAGGGGCACCTATTTCCCATTATAGCTAGGCTAGGGCACCATGGGGGTGAAACCAGGATAGCAATCTGCTCCTATTTGCATACTCATTAACATGTTAATTGAACAGATCGCATACATTAGCTGGGATGATTTCAGGGCATTTGAATCAGACTGCTTAGAAAGGGGACCTGGGAGCTCTTCCATTCCACACAATAGAAACATTTTCTTTTTCAGCCTGACCAGAAATGGGATAATCATAACCATACTTCCCATTTCTGCAGTATTTTAAGATTCACAAAGCCCTGGAAGATGGAGAGTACCAACATTATTCCCATTTCATAGTTGAGTAAACTAAGGCTCCGAGAGGTGAATCATCTGGTCCAAGGTCATATTATCAGTGATTATAGGATTTAGATTTGAATGGATCTTAGATCTGGAACCATCTGTTCTAACCCCCTTTATTTATGAATGGGAAAACTAGGACCTCAGGGAGTAGTGAGTTGTCCCCCAAAAAGACACACAATTTCTGAGGCAGGATTTGAACCCTAGTCTCTGAACTCCCAAATCTAGCCTTCGTGGTTCTGGAGCACCAATATGTGTCTGTGTTGACTCTTCCTGTCCAAGTGTCACATATAGATCGATCCCCAGTAGTCTTTAGGTCTCAAAACAATCAGAACAGGGAAGATAATCCAGAGGGAGCAGCCCCTTCCCACTCAGGCCCCCACCTACCCATTTCCACAGCCCCTCAATAAGAAAAAAACAAAAAACAAAACAAGCAAGGCTTTGAGCTGTAGAGCACAATGGATTTTTTAATAAAGTCATTATAAATATGTACAAAGAGTCTTTCAAGGTATGAAATCTTTCTTACAAAAGATAGCCCAGCAAACTTGTCATATCAGAAACCAGAAGGGTGCATTCTGGGGCTCGTTGCGTCCCCATTGAGGGCCAGCAGCCCGTGGGGACCAGCCCAGCCACACCGTAAAACCCACTCCAGAAACGTTCTGTGCCCAGCGCCAAAATTCCCCTTGAACAAGAATTCTTCACCTTATTTGTGTCCCGGGACCTCTGGGTGGTGTGGGGAAGCCCAGGGGCCCGTTCTCACAATCATATTTTTAAATTAATAAAAAGAAATACATAGGATTAGAGAGGAAATCAGTTATATTGAAATAAAAATGTTTTTCCCCCCCCCCATTCAAGGTCATGGGCTCCCTGAAAACCATCTCTGGACCCTTTGGGGAATCTGTGGATCCCAAGAAAAATTTCCCTAGTAACTTAGAAATTCATTGCCCAAAAGCAGGGTTTTTAGTACAAAAAAGGAGTAGGTGGGGAGGCGAGACGCGGAAGGAATGGGTTCGGAAATGGAAGCAGATGGAAGACAGTAATGTTTTCCCAGTACCCAATGCTCTGGAATGAGGTTGAAAAGCAGGTGCGAGACACTAACTGAGCCAATCATCTCATTTTACATAGGAGGAAACTGAGGCTAGGAGATGGGACAAGACTTGCCCAAGAGGAAACTAGTCATCTGTATTGGAACTGAAATTCAAATTGGGTCCTCTTGTCACCAAAGCCAATGCTCCTTCCACTACATCCCATGCTGTTTCGGGGGACTGGGACCCAGAACAGGTATTAAATAAAATGAAACATGATGGTATCCTAAAGGCATGGGACAGATTAAAAAACAAAGGATACTGTCCCCAGCCTTGTCCACATCCTTTTACATAAAACTGTGGATGGCTCTCTTAGGCCCTGGACCAGTCACATCATCATAATCAAGATGGAACTTGAGTGGCTTTGAGATGTGACATTGTGGGATAGAAAACCACCTTGCCCTACTGGGAAGTGCCCACATCTCACTGCTGGGCTCAAAGGGACCTCTAATATCATTTTGTCCAACCTCAGCCAAGACTGCCCCCAAACCATGAATGAAATAAAGATTTCTATTATAGACTGAAAATACATTATGGAAGAAGTCCTCTGGTTCCCCCCTAAATAGTTCCTACCAGGGTCTCCAACTTCAAAGGAAGAAAATTCAAAGATATGATTTGCTTAGGAGGGAGGGGTTGCTCATAGGGAATCTTGAAGTCCCAGGAGCACCCCTGATGCTACAGCCCCCTCACCTCTTGAAGATGAGACCCAAAGTCTCCAGGGGAAGGAGGAAGATACATTTTCCAAACCCTACTTTTAAAGAAGGCAAATGCTTGACCTAATCCAAGTAGGTTTTATCATAGGATATAAGGATCTGAGATCAGAAAGGACCTTGGAGAGCATCTCTAGCCTAACCCTCATTTTTTTTTTTCTTCAAAAGAGGAGGAAGTTGAAGTCCAGATAGAACTCAACCAAGGTTATACAGAAAGTAAGCAGCCAGGACAGAATTTGAATTTGGGTCCTCAGACACCACATCTGGCCTCTATCCACTGCATCACTAATCTAGAGTTATTTTTTTCTCATTTTCCTTTTAAATTTATTTTTCCTCCCTGCTCACTTCCTCTCCTTATGGTTAATCTGAAGGCCACAAAACTGTGTGGGAGTCCAGATATCAGCCTTCCCTTTTAACTCTCAGCTCCAGTGAATCTAATTGAAGAGATGATTTCTTAACAATACTCCACAGCTGATGAAAGCCTCTTGGCTCCTCCTGTAAATTCAGTAAATATTCAAGGATGTGAACAATTATTCTAGCTGGTTACCTCCAACTTCAAAGGAAGAAAAAGATATTCTTTGCTTAAGAGGGAGGGGTTGCTCATAGGGAATTTTGAAGTCCCAGGAGCACCACTGATGCTACAGACCCCCCCACACACTTCTTGAAGATGTAACCCATTTTCTAGAGCAGTGGTTTTTGAGAAATGAGTCCAGGCCATGCTTCCCTGGAAGCCAGCACCTAGACGATGATCTCAGAACCTGCCCCCCTCTGCTCTAGTGAGCCAGTCTGCTGAAATCCAAGATGAGGTCTTTCTTTATTTTAAGCATTGCCTGAATGCTTACCCCGACTCCCTCTCTCCCTCCCTCCATCTCCTTTGAGGCTCCACAGTGAAGCTAGTCAAAATCAATGACTTCTTAGCGTCTGGAGGACAGAGGGAGAGAGGGGAGAGCGAAAGAGAGAGGGGGGGAAGAACCTGAGAAATGGAACTCACGGTCCAACTATGGACAATAACCAAAGATCCTGGCTCGCCATCCCATGCAATCTCCGTAATGCAATGAGTGGACAGCAGAGAAATACACGAGTATATATCATGCATCAATTTCCTAATACAAATGTCAATCACGAGTCCAGTCTCATATCAAAATGAGCATAAAAATGGCCCCTTGAAAAAGCAGGTGCCACAAAGAAGTGCACTCACGCTAATGATGTGCCCCCCTCTCAAAAAAATGCAAGGTTTAGATACACATTTGCTAATAATACACAGAAAACTATATACAGGGAGTCCTAGCCATAAAGCTTTGGGGTGTGCCTGGCTCTCTCAGCAAATTGGCTTTCCCAAAATCAAAGTCTCCCCCAGACCAGAGCCCCCCACACCTTTTGCTGGAGAAATTCCATTCCCTGCAGCAGAAGTGACTGAAAGGCTAGCCAAAGGAGGGAGGGGGGGGGGGAATCCAAGTCTGAGAAGGTCATCGTTGGCTGGGAGTGTTTCCCTCCGCTCAAAACTGGAGGCCACCGAACAGATACTAGAGGTGTCTGGAAAAGACAGCCCTTAAATAAACACCATCTTGTGGTACCACTAAATAAGCCCAGAAGCACACCCCAGGAAAAGTCAAGGACAAGGGTAAGCCAGGAGAGCCCTAATATCCCCCCGTGGAGGCAAAGAACTCAGGGATGGGTATTGCCTGCCTTTTCTCAGCCTCCCTCTTGGATGCCTAACTCCAATATCCATCAATAGGGCTCAACGCCCCAAACTGAGGGATCATGTGAAAAAGAGGGGTGCAAGTACCTGGAATTGGGAGGTAAGTGGCTGCCTCACAGAATGCCACACTGAGTCAAATCCAACTGAAGGGAAGTGACCGTGTGTGAAAGAATGGAGAAGAGATCTGCCTGTCTTCCTATGTTGTTTTTATTTTCATGTGAGTATTAATTAGAAAAGGCTGGGGCAGGGGAGGAGGTGGCAGCAGGAACTGAGACCCTGCCACGAAGCTTCTTAAGCTCCTTCTGCATTCTAAGGGAGCCGCCTCTTTTCGGCAAATGCCAAGGGACCAGTCCCATTTCAGCCAGATGAGCCCAATGAACCCCCGCCACGAGCACCGAGCTCTCACAGCTGGGACTCCCAGCCACCAAAGCGAGCGGAGCTGCTGCCCACAACATGTGTTGTGTATTATTTGGAATCTACCGTCTGGGCATTCACTCTCTCGCCCGTTGAGACAACAGGAGATGGAATGCCCGGCACAGATGTATAATACCAGTTGTTGATTTTTTTTTGTTTTGTTTTGGTTTTTTAATGAAAACAAAAATAATAATAATTGCTCCCTGGGGAAGACTGTATGTAGCTAAACTCCATTCAGAGGTGCATTCTTATAGATCATCGACAAACTTCTGAAAAGAGTAGCTTATCTCGAAAACCTCTGACACCTTGCCAGCCTGGTGCCTAGTGCTGGAATGCCCGTCAGCTTCTCCCCTCTAGCTCCTGCTTAGAAATCCGAATCCGCATCTTGGCTCTGGGATCCCAGAAATCCAAGAGCAGAGATTCCTTGGAATTGCTGTGGAATGGACAGATTCCCAGGGCAACTCTTGAAGAGAGGAGGAGAACTCTCGGCTCACTGGTGGGGCCAAGTTTTCTCTTGCCATACCCTCGCCGATGCCCAAGGTACTCCCGAAAGGACCCAAGGACAGGAAAGAGAATAGAGCAAACAACACTTGACAGCTCATCCCTTTTAAAACAAAAATTCTGAATAAGAAAAGTGAGTTTTTCTTCCATCCCCGGCCCCATGAGCAGCTTCAGCACAACACAACGGTAGCACCAGAAAGGCAGTGTAGCACCCGGCGACTATGAAAACGGAGCACCAAAGATACCAAACAGATAGAAAAAAAATGGATCTGCCCCCAGTGGGGGCAGAGTTCTATATACACAAACTAGGTCTGGTCAGAATGTTCCAAGGTGGAAACACCCTGGACTCGTGCCCACCCCTCAACAAGACTAGCAGGCCTCCATTCCCCCATCCGTACCCCAACCGGTCACTATCACCAGGGGGTTGACTCTGGCCGTGGGAAATGTGCTAGCCTCGTCCCCCCGTGGGCCTTCACTTCCTGCACCTCAAATGTGGAGGGGACAAATGTTCATACTGCAAGTCGCACAAAAGGAACGGGAACGCCGTTCTCAACAAGGCATGCAGAGATGATAAATATTCCTATTCTCTCTTATATATAGATATGTGTATATGTATATATATGGATAGGTTTCTGTTTCTATTTCTGCTGCTGGATGTCTGAAGAGCTCCTCCAGTCCAATTCGGCATTCCCATCACCTGAGGTGTTTTTAGGTCCTCCACTTTCCGCTCCTGGTGCCACCTTTCTGGGCCAGTGGCTACTCATGCTCTGGATTCCCTCCAGGAAAATGGGATCCAGCTCGCTCCAAGGACACAGGATTCTCTCCAGCCTGGGGAAAGAAAGATTCGCATCTCACTCAATATGAGAACACCAGTGGCTTCTGCTCATCAATCAACCAGTATTTATTTTTAATCACTTACTACGGGGGAGACGCCCAAAATAACAACAGAAAGACCAATCTTGGCCATCACGAGTTCCAAAACAAGAACGTGAGGCATGATGGAAACTGGACTCTCAGGGAGGAGAGGACCTTGGTCCGAATCCTTCCCCTCGTGCTTATTCCCTGTGTGACTTTTGGTTATTCAACCAACATCCCTGCAATATGAAGGGACTGGACTCAAGGACCTCTGGGTTCTCTTCTAGATCGAGATTGATTATTCTTTGTAGAACCTCGGAAAGCGAGGGCTCTGCTTATCCCTATTTTATAAATGAGGAAAGATGGTCTTTTTTTTTTAATGAAGTATAATTTTTTTCCATTTTTATTGTCATGTAAAACCTACTTCCATATTGATCATTGTCGTAAGGGGCAAATTCATGAATAACCAGAACCCCAAAATAAAACCATAAATACACTGATGGGAGAGGTGACTCTAACAGTTCTTTCTCTGGAGATGGAGAGCATTCCCCATGGAGTGCCCCAGATCATTGCATGTAGCCACATTTACACAGATAATCACCAAAAGATGGTCTTTAAGAGGTAAAATCCTTCCCCAAAAGGTGAAGCAACACAGAGCCCCAGGAAGTCCAGCACTACATGGTCCCGGGTCCTGGAGTCTGTTGGATGTTCTCTCCTTGCTTTGGGAGGTAGCAAAGTACCACCCCCCTCCACAAGTCATTTTCCTTCATCTTCGATATGAAGGATTTGTTGGCCTCTGACATCCCTTAGATCAATGTTCTATGACCCAATAAGGTCCTCTTAGGCAGAGAGAACCGTAACTAGGGAGAGAAAACTGGGCTTTGTCCCAAGGAAGGGATTTGGAAGCTCCACTGAGGAGAGAAGGAACATTCTTCCTCTCTTGCCCAAACTACCCCTCTACTACCAGCTTCCTCTTCCTTCAACAGTGGAGAAACCAGGATGGGCTCCTTCTCCACACTCCAACCCCAGCAGCCATGCTTCATGTCTTTGTACCCCCCAATCAACCACTGCTTTCTTGTCCCAGACAAATTGTTCATGGTGTTTATGTGGCCAGGAACCAAGTCTTGTAATTCTCTCATAATCTTGATCGGTTCAGAGGGTCAATATCTGTCCAATAACCATTGTGCCCACAGCCTGTACTAGTTCTCTTCATCCTGTTTTCACATTCTCTTTGGAACCCTTCTCCGTTTCATTTCAGCCAAGAGCTTTTGATTTTCACCCTGTATCCCTTTGCCCTTTACTTTATCTCTCACTCCGTTCTCACAGTAGGGCCCCCCAAACAAGTCTTATATCCTACATGGAAATTCACAGTCATTGATGTTTGATGGAAACAATTGTGCCTACAACTTACACAAATTCTTTTGATAGGGGCCCCCAAAACATGGCTCGTGTCCTACAAGGAGGGGATTTCCAGTCCTTGAGTTTTGATAGAACAAACTGTGCCCACAGCTTGTATTTTTTTTTGGTAGAGGCCCCCAAAACATGGCTTGTGTCCTACATGGGGATTTCCAGTCCTTGAGGTCTGACAGAACAAACTGTGCCCACGGCTTGTACCAATTCTTTCCATGGGGCCCCCAAAACATGGCTTATATCCTACATGGGGATTTCCAGACCATAAGTTTTCATAGATTCTGCTGTACTCACCACACTGTACTCATTCTTGGGGCAGGGTCCCCCAAAAGAGAGTTTGTGCCCTATTATGGGGATTCACGGGCTTTGAGGTTTGATAGAATAAACACAATCAGGTGGCAGTGAGTATTCCACTTTCCGATCACCAACTAACTCTACAAGAACTTGTATAGTTAGAAAATCCTCAATTTAATAAATCTTATTAGATATAATACTTGGAGTATTTTCATATTAATTTTTAAAATCTACAAACAGGCATAAAGTGTGAGATTTGTCAGCCATTGATTTGGAATTAAAAGACCACTGTCAGAGTGGAGAGATCAGTTGTGGAGTCAAGGAGAGCTGAGTTCAAGTTCTCATTCTTACACAAACTGACTCTGTGACCACAGACTAGTCATGTAATCTCTCAATTCCCCCCTTTGGGCCACTTGTCTAGCAATTCTCTAAAAGTGGAAGTTAGAGTGGATTTTCTGATCTGCCTTAGCAGAGGAACTTTCCACACCAGAAATTCTCTAAGTCATTTTTTCCATTCAGTTCCTAGGACCATCCATGAATTGAGCACCTGAAATGGACCTCAGAGGCATCTTGTCCAATTTTCTCATTTTAAAGATAATAAAGGCCAGGGAAAGAGAGTGACTTACGAGATCAGAGATTTAGAGTGAAGCCAATTATTCCAACCCCCTCATTTTACAAATGGAGAAACTGAGGCTCAGATGACTAACCCATGGTCGTAAAGCCAACAAGTATGAGGCAGACTTTGAACCCACATCTTCTGGCCTCTGAAGCAATGAAATCATAGAAATAAATGAACCAAATGCACACAGACGATTAAAAGTCTATTCCATATCAGTCAAAGCAATATTGCCTCCCCCATCTTTTTCCTCAACTACTTAGATTTGAAATCCTTTGTAGTCCCATTATTTATGGTAAACTATTTTAAAATGTCGAGCAGAGAGTTGGACATAATCTTGGCAAGTCCCAGCATTTGAAAGATGAAAGATGGCAGAATGGTTATAGTTTCATTAAGATTTTATCCTTTGTTTTGCTTGTTTATTAAATTATTTTGTTGACGATTATTAAAGTTATAATTTGGGGGACACTAGCATTATACTTGGGTTAACTGTAGACCTTGTAACATTCTTATTCCAACCCTCCACATTTGCAATGGGGAATGGGAGAACAAACAGTTATTAAGCACCTACTATGTGCCAAGTGTCGTACAAAGCAATTATATTTCACATTTTATTATTATTTATTCACATTTTCTTTGCATTAAGGTTTCTAAAGTGTTTTACTCACAAGAATCCTATCAGGTAGGTAATGCACTGATTACTTTCCCTATTTAACAGATGAGGAAACTGAGGGTTCAATGAGGTTTAGGGATTTCCCCAGCCTTTGCTCGGAGACCTCCGGTGGAGAGGAAACCCCTGCCTCCTGAGGCTGCCCATTCCATTTCAGAATGGCTTC
This sequence comes from Gracilinanus agilis, assembly GCF_016433145.1. Classification (NCBI taxonomy): domain Eukaryota; kingdom Metazoa; phylum Chordata; class Mammalia; order Didelphimorphia; family Didelphidae; genus Gracilinanus; species Gracilinanus agilis. Next base: position 763,533,588 of record NC_058130.1, read on the forward strand.
CTCCATTGGGGAAGTTTGTCCCAACAGCAAGGCTACCTTTGCCTCCCAGGATCTTCCACCCAATGTTCTTAATTCTGCTCTCTCTAGCCAGGCAGAACTTGAACATGACGGTCATTCAAACACTTGAACACAGATCTCGTATCCACCCGGAGTCTTCTAACCTCCAGGATGAACATCCCCAGATCCTTCCATTGACTCTCCCATGACAAGGTCTCAAGAGCCCCACCAGGCTATGTGCCCTTCTCTGGACATTCTCCTGCTTCCTGGGAATCCTTCCCCCAAGGCAACCTCCCCCAACTCAGCCCAGAACTCCAGGTGTGAGCTAAGCTAAGAGGGCTTCCTGGGCTCGCCCACTACAAACTTTTCACTGGAACGTGTTTCTTTTTCCTTTTTTTCATTCTTCATTCAGGAATACTTGCAGGGGGACAAGAAAGGAGATCCTTGGGGGGGGGGGCGCCTGACACCTTTTAGAACAGAGGAAACTCCTTCTGCCTCTACCTTTTTTCTTGTTTTTACAACAAAATGAGCTAGAAGAGGGCCTATATCTAGTACCAATGTATAAAGCTCATAAAGCTGTATATGTATAAAGACCCTCCCCAAGGGAATAATCACAGAGGCGAGAAGGGCTCCTGTGGTCCTCATTACCACTTAAGTAATGAGACATCTCTCTGGTGCTCGCCTTTTAGGGGGTTCAGAAGTGAAAAGGATCTGGGGTGGAAATTAGAATGAGGCTTAGAGTTTGGAGATAGACAAGGAAAGGGAAGTTCTGGGTTCCAGATTCTTAGGAAAATGAGTATTATTTCATCATCAGAGCTAATATTTAAATGGCACTTCCTATGGGCCAAGCTTTTAACAAAGATTATTTCATTTGATCCTAAAAGGTAGGTGCTATTATCATTACGGTTTTACAGAGGAGGAAACTGAGGCAAGCATAGAGAAGTGACTTGTCCAGGCTCTTCACAGAGCTAGTAAGTATACAGGGCTGGATTTGAACTTGGGTCTTCCTGATTCCAGGTCCAGCACTCTATCCATGAGCTCTACTACTACTACTATTACTACTAGCACCACTACTACTAGCACCACTACCACCACTACCACCACTACCACTACATTACTACTACTACTACTACTACTACTACTACTACTACTACTACTACTACTACTACTACTGCTACTACTGCTACTAC
>NC_058130.1:763554718-763567714 GCF_016433145.1 Gracilinanus agilis
TCCTTCCTTCCTTCCTTCCTTCCTTCCTTCCTTCCTTCCTTCCTTCCTTCCTTCCTTCCTTCCTTCCTTTTCTTTCTCCTGACCATCTGTCCCAATAAAATCTCTAAGACAGAAGAACAACAAGAGCTAAGCAAATGGGGTTAAGTGACTTGTCCAGGTCACACAACCAGGACATGTCTGAAGCCAGATTTGAACCTAGGCCCTCACAATTCCAGGGCTACTACTCTATCCACTGTGCTACCTAGCTAGCCCCACACATTAATTTTCCAACAACTTATCATGAATGAGATTAACAAGTTATTTTCCTCTTTTGAGCAGAGCTACTGATTCATAAGAGCAGAGTTCAGGGGCGAGAGTGGGGTTTGGGGAGGGGAAACTGGAGAAGACTGAGAAAGTATAAAGAAAAGGGAGAAGAGTCATCCTTTAATTAATGCTGACCAGTGGGCCTCTCTGCTAGATATGGAAAATGAGGAGCCTGTGAATTATGGAAAGGCAGATGGATGAGTTACAGGATGGTGCTTTCCTCCTAACCCCCACCTGCATATCTCCTAGGACAGGGGTCGGCAACTTATGGCTCTCGAGCCATATCTGGCTCTTTTGAGGGCCAGATGTGGCTCTTTCTGCAGGAGCCATAAAGTCCTTTTTCTTTTTTTCAGGCGCTGTTACAGGAGCGGCACTGTGAGCACTGGACGGCTCTCACGAAATTACATTTTAAAAAATGTGGCGTTTATGGCTCTCATGGCCAAAAAGGTTGCCGACCCCTGTCCTAGGATGTCTCTTTTGTAAGGTAGGATTAATTCATGGGAAAGTCTTGAGATCCAAGGCCCAGCTCTGCCACTGGTTATAACATCTTGAAAACTATCTGAGTGAATCAGAAACATTTTAAAATTAAGAAATTTGTGGAGCAATAAGGTAACTCAGTGGATTAAGAGCCAGGCCAAGAGACCAGAGGTCCTAAATTGAAGTCTGACTTCAGAAACTTCCTAGCTGGGTGACCGTGGGCAAGTCACTTAACCCCACTGCCTAGCCCAGTGATGGGCAAACTACAGCCTGCAGGCCAGATACGACCTCCTGAAATGTTCTATTGGACTGGGTGACATTATTCCTAATCTGATGAATACAATGAGTAGAGTACAATACAATGAAACTTCAAAAGAGTTGCCTTAAAAACAGACTGACAGATGAGCATTTCCTTTTCTTTGGCCCCCCTCTTTAAAAAGTCTTCCCATCACTGGCCTAGCCCTTCCTGCTCTTCTGCCCTGGAACCAATACACAATATTGATTCCAAGGTAGAAGGTAAGATTTTTTTTTTAAAAAAAGAAAAAAATTTAATCAGTTTCTGTAACCATTTCAGTAGATTCCCACTTAAGAGAAAAGACTTCTCCAAATGAGTGCTTATGGGCTAACTAAACCTCTGAACAGAGACAGAAAAATGAAGAAAATATGAGTAAGACTCATGTGTCCAAACATATTCATAAAATGCATTCTTTGCATACCCTTTTATCTAGCAATACCACTATTAGGTCTATATCCCAAAGAGATTGAAAAAATGGGAAAGGATCTGTATGAACAAAATATTTATAATTGCACTTTTTGTAGTGGCAAAGAACTGGAAACTAAAGGAATGTTCCTCAGTTGGGGAATTACTGAACACATTGTGGTATATTATAGTGATGGAATACTATTGTGTTTTAAGGAATAATGAACAGGCTGATTTCAGAAAAAGCTGGAAAGACCTATGTGAACAGATGCAGAGTGAAATAAGCAGAACCAGATCATTATACACAGTAACAGCAATGTTGCGGAATGATCAAATGTGACAGACTTTGCTACTAACAGCAATCCAATGATCCAGGACAATTCAGAGGGACTTATGAAAAAGAATGTTCTTCACCTCCAGAGAAAGAACTATTGAATATAAATGCAGATGAGAACATCTGATTTTTCACTTATTTGGGTGTATGGTTTGAGGTTTTGGTTTTATAAGATTATTCACTTACAAGAATGAATAATATGGTAATAGGTTTTGAGTGATAATATATGTAGAACTCGGTGGAATTGCTTGTCAACTCCGGGAGCAGGGAGGGAAGAAGGGAAGGAGACAACATGAATCGTGTAACTTTAAAAAACTTATGTGGAAATTTGTTATCTGAATAAAATAAAATTTTAAAAAATGTATTCTTTCCAGCAGACCAAAGTCTCTGGAGGGCTAGAGAAAGAAAGGGGTAGAGCATTGCTGGAACCCTCCAATTCTGCATCCAGATCGAAGAGGTAATATGGCATCTCCCTTAGATGAGTCCCATTTTTTCTTTTTTATATATGGAAAGTTTCATCTCTGATGTACATTAGAAAAGCTCCCTCTTCTCTTTGGCAATCTGTGGATGCTATAATGGGTTGAAAGGTATAGTATTGGAATATTTCCCATCCTACTCCAAATCTGCTAACAAGGAGATCTCATCTATGATTCTAGGTGCTACAGAGCTATTTTGGTTCAAGTGGACACTTATTTATGAAGTTATAATTGGAAAGTAAGGTAAAGATCTCCTGGGCATTTTTTAAGAAAGGAAAAGAAATTGAGAAATAAGAAAAACTATATATACAGGAGAGAAACCATGTACTAGGAAAACAAACTTCTTGGGGAGTTCTACCTCAAATCTGAGGAAGATGGCCATTGATTGTTCTACCTGCATGAATATTAACTCAAATTCTGTTGTGAGTGGGAGGAAAATAAACATTTATTTTCCAAAGATCTTATAAAGGAGGCAAAAGGTCTTGATCATGACTCTAGCTCTGTATAAATGGATATGTGTAAGTGTATATTCCCCAGTAGGTTATATCAATTTTATTGCATTCCCCAGAGAATGGATGACACTTTCAGTTAAAGAAAATTCCAAGAAGCCAACACTCACTCCAGTTGTTTCCTCATCTACAGAATGGAGAGAACATGAACAGTGCTATTTCCTTTGTAATTTCTTCTATAAAATGAGGGGGTTGGAATAGATGGTTTCTAAGATATCTTCAGGTATTAGCATTCCAGTTTCTAAGGCTCTTTCCATATTAAAATTCCATGTTCCCTTTTCTACATCCCCTTCACAGCCTGACATTAATGTTCTTCTCTATTTTATGTTGTAATGTCTTTCCTAAGGCAGCTGTTTACTATAGTGAATGGAGCTCTTATCCTAGAGTCAGGACTATCTGAGTTCAAATCCTGCCTCTGATATTTACCAAGTTGTGTGATCCTGGATACCTTAGTTTTCTCATATATGATGGTGATAAAAATGGCATCTACAGGGCAGCCATGTGGCTAAATGAATAGAGATGGATAGAGAGTCAGGCCTAGAGAAGGGAGGTCCTGGGCTCAAATCTAGACTTAGTGACCCTGGGCAAGTCACTTAACTCCTATTGCCTAGTCCTTACCACTCTTCTGCCTTTGATTTTAATATTATAATTATTAATTAACAATTAATAATAATACCAATATTTAATAATTCAATCTTTAGAGTTAATTCTAAGACAGAAGGTAAGGGTTTAAAAAATGGCTTCTACCTCCCAAGGTATGTGAGAGCATACTGGGTAAGGCACTTGATTTCTGTCTGTCTTCATTTTCTCAACTATAAGAAGATAAAAATGGCATTTAACTCCCAAGCTTGTAAGGATATAAGGAGATAATTGCAAAGTATTATGCAAACCTTACAAATCTATTTCTATATTCTAAATACCTCTCCCCTGATATCCCAATGATATTCCGTGCTTTAATTTCCCTCCCTACCTTGACATTTGCTATAATAAGGTCCCTCCCAACTCTAACATTCTATGATTCTATTATTTTGGTTGGATTTGGGAAACGACATGAAAAATAAAGAGATTCTTTGTATATGGAAATGCTTGTTTTATTTGGCTTTGTAAAATTTGGAATAAGATAATTTAAAGAGAAAAAAGGATTAGTAAATTTTTGAAAAAGATTTTAAAAAGTATAAAGAGAGGCAGACTAAAATAAAATTAAAATAATATAATAGTGCTGGTAAGCTCAAGAATAGAAAAGTTTAACCTGCAGTTGTAGTAATTTGCTATCTGTATTAAATAGGATTCATTTTGTTATCAATCTCTTTTTTTCTCCCTCTTTCCAGCTCCCTCTATCCCCCCCATATCGTGCCTCCCCCCTAAACCATCTATGTTTAAGGAAACATGACATTCTATTCCTTTACAAAACACTTTTTGGCAAATTTTTAAAAAAAACAATTACCTCCCATGAGAAAGGCTCATTTTAAACTGGAGGATGTGATTAGGAATTGTTAAAAATTATGTAATAGCTTATATGTAATAAATGTTCATACATAATAATAATAATAATAATAGTTCAAATTTCTATAGCACTTTCAGATTTGCAAAACATTTATCTCATGTCTATATAACTTAAGAAGTCACCTTATTCCTGTTTTCTGGATGAGGAAAGAGGTTTTTAGAATGGTTAAATTACTGGCCTAAAATCACATTAGTAAAAGGAGGAGATGGATTTGAATCCAGATTTTCCATTGACAAAATCAGTGCTCCTTGCTACACTACCCTCTAATTACTTCTCTTAAAAAAAAAAAAAACACCAGCATATGAAGAGGCAGCTGGGTAGCTCAGTGGGTTGAAAGCTACACCTAGAGACAGGAGGTCCTGGGTTCAAATATGACCTCAGACACTCCCTAGCTGTGTGACCCTGAGCAAGTCACTTAACCTCAATTGCCTAATCCTTACCACTCTTCTGATTTGGAATGGATTCTTGCCAGGAACCTGCCCTTGCAATCTAGGTGTCTCGGCGGGGTGGGATAGCTAAGCTGTTGAGACAGAATGAGAACAGCCAGAGACTCAGTAAGCTTGCAGAAAGCTGTTCTGATCTGCCATCTGCTGACTTTAATTTTATACCTTTTTCTAAAGATTACATACATGTTGGCATGATTTCCATTCCCACCATACATCTTTTCTTAGAGACAATGTATTAAGTCATACTTTTCATTCCCCAGTAATTTTCCATATTTTTCAAGATGTATTTCACATATCTCTTGGTCTACAGTGTTGGGAAAGTACAGGAGACAATTTCTCCATTAATTATTCATTTTTCTTTTATGTTAATGTACTGTACTGAATCAGGGATCAGGGAGAGGGGAAAGTTGAGATTGTTCTGGCCGGTTTTTGCAGGTACCTGTGTATGGGAATCTAAGTTAGGGTTTTAAAATCTTTAACATTAACTCACTGTTTGCTGGTTTGTTATGAGGTGACTTCTAGGGGAATTTCTGTATTTACTACATATAAAGGTGGGAATTTCCTCTAAGTGTGTAGGGGGTCTGTAAGGGCTCTAATAAAAGCCTACAATATTCTTCTATATTTCCCTGAGGCAGAGTGGGGATATTGATTACAATGATTCCAATAATAAGGAGTATTAGTAAGAGAAGGGTCATGTAGGGGAAACTGAGTGAGGGGTTTCCATCCTTCCTGAGGCTGCCATGCACTTCCTCGAGGTCCCCCCTGTGACCATGTCAGACAGGGTGGGTTTTGATGGCCCCTGGCAGATTCTAAGATGGAAGGTAACAGTTTGTTTTTTTTTAAATAAGAGATACAGTAAATCAAATATATTTATCATAGGACTGAGAGTTGGAAGAAACATTAGAAGACATCTAGTCTAGCCCCTTCATTTTACACACAAGGAAACACACTCAGATGACTGAAATGATTTTGTAAAGTCACACAAGGAGTAAGAAGCACACCTTGTGGTGAGGATCAAATCAGACAATATTTGTAGTTTTTACAAAGCACCTGGAACATAGTAATAGGTTTTTAATAAATGCTTATTTCCTCCTCTCTCCTTCCTTCCCTTTCTCTTTCCTCTGCCCTTCCTTCTTTGCTTCTTTCCTCTTTCCTTCCTTTCTTCCTTCCTTCCTTCCCTCTTTTTTCACCTTCCTTCCCTCCTTCCCTCCTCCTTTCTGGAAGCTATGGAGAAGGAAGTAACTTGGCCAAGTTCTCAAGAAACAGCACTTGAACAAATGGTAACAGCCAAGGTAGTAGGAGAGTATCCAGAGTGCCTCATCCTAGAGAGATGATAGCAGAGTCACTCACCCTCTCAACCATGTGACAGCCCTAGAGAGGAGAACCATATGGTACAAGTGGGGAATTCCTAAACCCTAAATTCTGGAGGGATTATTGAGAGCTTTTCTCTTGAGGAAATCCAAATTCAGGAGTTCTAGAATCCAGCCTTCTCTCAGAGAAGAAGGATTTTTGTGGACAAATCCCAAACCTAGAGTCCAGCCTTTTCTCAAGAGAAGGTGAGTTTTCCTAAGCAGAGCTGGTCTTGGAGAGCGAAGAGGATTGGTGCTTTGTCTCAAAGGCAAAGAAGTGGTTAGGGGCTAAACTTACCATTTGGGGGAGTAAAGGATTTGGACTCTTCTCTCTTAGAATGAATTATTCAGACAGAATTAATCCAATGGAAGCGATGATGCCTATCTTGAAGGATCAAATACCTTTTCCTTGGAGGGATGTCCATATTCTTAGAGTGGTACAAGTGGATGCTTGTATAAGGTCTTGTGGGGATGAAAGAGGGTCTCAATAGAATTTCAGAGTGTTACCTCTCCAAGAGCCTTAAGTTCATTTCCATTACCAAAGAGTGCAAGTCATAGAGAGCTGTGATGAGTCTGGAGGAATGTATTAATATTTTGGGGAAGAAATACTCACTGGAAAGTCAGAGCGCTGTCCAGTTATCAACCCCAAGTTCATTTCCCTTTCTAAGGGAGTCTAAACCAGAAGGTGGTACAATAATTCTGGAAGTCCTTAGGTCCCTGTGGAAAATGGGGCTAACAGAAGAGGGAGAATTGTATGATTGTTATATTGTAAGTTATTCTTTGTATTAATTATATGATTGCTATATTAAATTACATTATTATATATTCTGGGAGCTGGTAGGTGGTGCAGTGAATAGAGCTCCTGTCCTGGAGTCAGGAAGACTCATCTTCATGAGTTCAAGTCCTGCCTCAAACATTTACTAACTGGGTGACTCTATATAAGTCACTTAACCTTATTTGCCTCCGTTTTCTTCTCCCTAAAATGAGTTAGAGAAGGAAATGGCAAACCACCACAGTATTTCTGCCAAGCAAATCCCAAATGGAGTCATGGAGAGTCAGATGTGACTGAAAAACAACTGGATGACAAAATCTTTTTTATGGGATTTTGTGAGTTCTTTTAGGTATTTCTTTTTGCATTATTTGTGGTATAAAGGCTGTTCTATACCAGGAAAATGTATCATCCTTTCACCCATATCTGTGGACATTTAGACAAGAGCTATAGTCAGAGATTTTATCCACAGTGAACTCTGGGTGGAGACATAATGAACCAAAGAGTTATTGCTTTGGTGGAGGGGTGGTGGGAAGCCTCTGAAATAGAACCTGGTCCACGGAAGTCCAAAGTGTGGGGCTGCTGAGCCCACTGTTACACATATATTTCTTGTCTCAGACTACATTGTAAGATCCTTTAGGAATTAATTTGTTTCTATTTAATTCAACAAAAAATGAGTGCCTACTGCGTATAAGTATGTACTTTGCTTAGCATGAGGATACAAAGATAATGAGAATCCAGGCTCTAATCTCAAAGAGTTTATTATCTAATGCAGGGAAGGATGAATATAAAATACAATGATACAAAGAAGAAGTCTCAGCAAAGTTTCATGAGAAATTTGAAGGTAGAAAAATCACTTTCCTTTGGAGGTAGAAAGATCAGTCAAAGAAGGCTTCATGGAGGAGATAGTATTTAGGAAGGACTTTAACAAAAGTTTAAGGGAGCAGGGGCAGCTAGGTGGCTCAATGGATAGAGTCAGGTCAGGAGATGGGAGGTCCTGAGTGGCCTCAGACACGTCCTAGCTATGTGACCTTGGGCAAGTCACTTAACACCCATTGCCTAGCCCTTACTGCTCTTCTGCCTTGGAACCATACTTAGTATTGATTCTAAGATGGAAGGTAAAGGTTTTAAAAAAGAAGTTTAATGGAAAATTATGGTAGCTGTTGCAGTCATGAAAATAGAAGGAAGGAGGTGCAAAGAAATAAAGAATAGCCTCATTTTACCAAAATATAGAGGATGCCAATGGGACTGGAAATAGAAAAGGTTCAGTAGAAATTAGGTCACATGGCATCTTGAATACCAGAGTGGAATAAATGTGAGCTATTATTATTATTATTATTATTATTATTATTATTATCAAGTCTGACATTTCAGAGATACAAGTGGAGTCTCTGGGCTATTCATTGAGCATCCTTTCTTTTTGCTATGTCCATCTGTTTTTCCTGTAATATTTTTCCTTCACATCCTTTCTTGTGCAATTTTTCATTAGCAATGGGTCGCAGTTCTCTGACACCCATCTTTGTGTTGGCCTCTGTGAGATATTCAACATTAGTTCTTTGGGTGCTTTTGAGTTCTATTCCTGGAAGACACAAAACATCAATAGAAATATACTGGTGTGAAAAAAATGAGCTCCATCAATTGGGAAATAGCTAGACAAATTTAGATATATTAATGTGTTATCTTATACCAATATATTGAATTATGTTCATGTAAAGGAATATTACTATTCTGTACAAAAGAAACTAATATATTGAAATCAGAGAAGCATGGAAAGATTTATATGAGCTGATACAAAGTGAACTCAGCTGAACCAAAGAGACAATAAAACACAAACACTACAAAAATGTAAATAGAAAGACCAGCAACCACAGAACAACCGAAAATGAATGCTGCAAAATTAGAAAGAACAAGATTGGCATCAAAGCAGAGATCTGAGAAGACATCTCTTCCTACTCCTTTGAAGATGTGGGAGTGGGGTCCATAGGCATTAAACATTAAATTTAATATCCGACTTTTTAATATATTAATCAGTTTTCCTGAAATTTTTTCACTTTTCTTCTTAAAAAATTTTTTTTGGTTATAACAGATAGTGTAAGGCAGTGATGGTGACCCTTTTAGAGACCCAAATGGCACACTCATGCTGCATGTGAGCCACCCCCTTACCCTAGACAGGAGAGGAGGAAGTGCTCCCATTGGGATGCTGGGCAGATGGACAGATGATGTGAGAAATGTCCTCAAGTGTGCATGGAGATGCAGAAGGGAGCTTCCCCCCTCTGGCACACGTGCCATAGGTTTGCCAAAATGGGTATAAGGTATAAAAAGGGAAATTTAAACAATGTAAAAATAAAATCTATTTATTAAAAAAAAAAAAAGAAAAATGATGGGTCTTTGGTTCAAGGCAAAACTTGGGATGTTGGAGTTATCTCAAAAGACAAAAAAAAGCCTATTCTCTTCATCCTATTCAATTCTTGACTCAGCTCATTGTCCATTTGTAGTAACTGTCTCAAATACATAGATCAATCAATGGGTTTTATAGGTTTTCCATCTAGCTGTATGTCATGATCTAGACAACAGGCATTCTTCACTTTGCTCTCTCCCTCGTGGATAGTTAGGATAAAATCTTAGTTGTTCCCATTAAGCAGTCACAAATGAGTTTTTGAGTAACAACAAAAAACCATGAAAGGCAATCATGGCAATGGGGCTATCACTGAAGCCAGTAAGATTTGTGTTCAAGACCTATTTTCTGACGTATCGTGGTCAAGTCATTTAATGCTTCTGTATCTCCAGCACTTCTACCTGAATTATTAGAAGGAGTTTCCTCATTCTGGGGATTTTCTATGCTGATAAAATCTCCACATCTAGTTCCTATCCCTTCTGAATCTCCTTGAAAAGACTCCACAAAATACTGGGACTTTGTGCATTTAGAATAATGGCATTTATAAATAGGGACACCTGGCTTCCTGTGAAGATGGCATTTTATAAACCTTAAAAGAGTAAGGAAACAGGAACTCTTAAATGTTAGTCACTTAATAAATGTTTGTTGATGATGCTTAAGTTTAGTGATATTAAGAGAGTGGTGGGGCAGGGAGAGACTATGGACTTGACAATCCCCATCTCTCTTGAAAAGATCTTATTTTAAAAAAAAAAAAGGAACCTATAAGTCCCTGGGATGGATATATTTCTTATCTCCTAGAAGCTCTATTATCTTACAGACATTATCTAATTCCCCTTCACAATAGCCTTGGGATGTACATCCTTCGATTGCCTCAAGTTCCTTAAAGAAAGTTTTGTGATGGCTAAGGCACTTTGCTTGATGTTAAGTGCCCATATAAATCCAAATTATTGGCTTGAGTGTCTGGTTTTCTATTTGTATTTGCATTTGCAAGGCACCTATTGTTAGGACCTCTAAGTGCTCAGTCTGGTTTTTGAGAGGCAATATGGCAGAGTAGATAGGAATCTGGATTTGAAATTAGGAAGATGTGGATTCAAATTTTGCCTCAGATACTAGCCATGTGAACCTGGGCACAGTTTCCTTTTCTGAGATTTCTAGAATACCTGAATCACAATGATGTAAGTATTGGGAAATTCAGATTGGCATGAATTGTCATGGTGAGACTCAAGGTCTCAACAAGATGGGGTCTACCCATCAGAACCTTTGGACTCAAGAGGGATGCCCAGGAATATTTTTTTTAAACCCTTACCTTCCATCTTAGAATCAATACCATGTTGTGTATTGATTCCAAGACAGAAGAGTAGTAAAGGCTAGGCAATGGGAATTAAATGACTTGCCCAGGGTCACACAGCCAGGAAGTGTCTGAGGGTAGATCTGAACCCAGGACCTCCCATCTTTAGTCCTGACTCTCAATCCACTGAGCTTTGTATAAGTGGAAATTTTGTATCCTTTACACTCCATCTCCCAGAATTCTTCCTTCATCCCCCAAATTCCCTTTTCCTTTGTGTTTACCTGCCTCTTTTAAGTTATTGTATTTAAGTTTTGGGGAACGCCTCTCGCTCTCTTTTTCCATGTAACGGGCTTGGGTAAGCGCTTGCTGTTTTCTCTAGCTCTCTAGTTAAATATTAATAAAATGTTATAAATATTATACTTTGGAGATACTGAATATTAATTTTAAAATCTACAGCTTCCTAGCCATTCTTTGATGCTCACGATTCTAAATCCGTGACCCTATGATTCTATAATCCTAAAAGACAGAAGAAATTCCCTAACATCAGGTTATAAAATGAGACAAGGCTGTTTCCATCCCATGTGTGGTTTGGGTTCTGCAGGATTAGACCTCTGTGACACATTATAATCATCCATACTTCTTTCCTCAACAAAGATGATTCTGCCCACTTGCAGAATGACTCCACACCATCTCCTGTTCGTTGGCCATCATCCCTCTCTCCATCCTGCTGGAATCTTGAGCTCCTCTCCTGGGTTCTCAGGTTCTGGCAGGTGGACTTTTGTCCCACCTGGATGAATCGCAGGTCCCACTGTGCCGACTCAAGTCAACCTTAGCCTCCCAGTATTTATAGCAGTGTGAGGCAGGTCCTTACTACAGACTTATTCTCCCCCTTTTACAAATGGAGAAACAGACTCAGTGGGGTTCAACGTCTTGCCCATAGTCACACAGACAGTACATGTCGGAGTCAGGACTCGGATTCCAGTCTCTGTCGACTTTAAGTCCGGAAAGCTTTCTGCTAAGTCCAAGATATAATCTCCTTATCTTTAAGAAGCTTAACCTAGTTGGGGAGAGAAAATATGAAGATGAGAATAAATCTTTCAAGCTTTGGGAATTTTGTTTATAGGAAAATATTCTATTAAGTCTTGCTATTTTCAATGCTAGTCAGCCCTCCAATCCTCCCTGCACAGGCTGCCAAAAGAATCTTAACACGCGGCTCTGCTCGTGTCACCTCCGATAGTCAGGAAACTTCACTGGTTCCACCCTGCTTACCAACCAAAGGACGAATTCCTGCTCCTGTCATTCAAGGTATTCAACCATCTGTCTCCAGCCTCCCTGCCCAGGCTTATTGAGATCTACTCTGTAGCCCTTCCTAGACTCCATGTCCCAGAGCTGTGATTTCAGCAGTGTGGACAGCTCCAAGTAAAGAGACTCTCTACCAAGGCAGACTAGGAACTCTTCTACAACTTACAAATGATAAATTAGTGGTCCAGGCCACCAGGATTTTGCTTAAGTTAAGCATGGGTCAGAGATGGAACTCAAGCCATGTCAGACTGATTCTGAGGCCATTCCTTTTTCAACTACAGCTGAGCAGCTAGGTGGTACAGAGGATAGAACGTCCCGACTGCAATCGGGAAGACTCATCTTTCTGAGTTCAAATCTAGTCTCAGACATACTAGCTGTGTGACCTTGGGCAAGTCACTTTACCTGTTGGCCTCAGTTTCTTCCTCTGTCAAATGAGCTGGAGGAGGATATGGCAAACTACTCTAGTTTCTCTACCAAGTAAACTCCAAATGGGGACACAGAGTCAGAGTCAGATATGACCAAACAATAACAACACTTGACACATATGTATTTATTTATTAACCTTCTTTGCTCAAAAAGCTCCAGTGGCTTCTTAATGTTTATAGGATAATAGATATTCTCTTTCTTGTGCTCTCTCTCTCTCTCTCTCTCTCTCTCTCTCTCCCTCTCACTTTCTTTCTATCTCTCTTTCTGTTTCTCTGTCTCAATCTCTCTGGCTTTCTATTTCTGTTTCTATCTCACTGGCTTTATCTCTCCCTCCTCCCTCCCTCCCTCTCTCTGTCTCTGTCTCTCTGTCTCTCTGTCCCTGTCTCTCTCTGTCTCTCTCCCTACTTTCTCTTTCTACCTCCCCTTCTCTTTCCCTGTCTCTCTCTCTGTCTCTCTCTGTCTCTCTCTCCCAGTCTCTATCTCTGTTTCTCTTTCTATTTCTGTCTTGGTCTCTCTCTGTCTCTCTGTCTCTCCCCTTCTCTTTTTCCCGCCCCTCTCTTTTTTTCTCTCTCTCTGTCTTTCTGTTTCTATCTCTGTCTCTCTCAATCTCTCTGGCTTTATGTCTCTGTTTCTATCTCTCTGGCTTTATGTCTCTGTTTCTATCTCTCTGGCTTTGTCTCTCCCTCCCTCTCCCGCCTCCCTCCCTCCCCCACTCTCT